>NC_060235.2:3970020-4140020 GCF_021155775.2 Neodiprion pinetum
TCCGCGTTTTTCCATACGTATGTGTCGGGATTGCATGAAACGACCTCTACGTATAGCGGAGAACGACAAGCCTCCCCTCACCTCGTATAGATTTTCCGTTGGCGCTCGGTCGCTCGGCGTAGGCAGGGAGCGAGTGAAAGAGTGAGAGAGAAAGAGAGAGAGAAAAAGAGAGAGAGAGAGCCGGAGAGAGACGGCGAGGTAGAAGGGGGATTCAGAAAAGTTGAGTTTCGTACGGCCCGAAAAACCGCCCCTCTCTTTCCTCGATCGCGCGGGGTTCGTTCGTTCGTTTGCGGCGTGTACGAAATGGGGTGCGGAATCGCTTATATATATGTATACATATATATATCTATAGATATATATGTTACGCTCTGCGATGATCTCAACTTTGCCTCATCTACAATACATGCGTTCTATAATACAAACGAATGTGGAAATTAACAACAACAACAATAACAATAATAATAATAGAAAAAAGAAAAGAAAAGCCTAGGAAATAAATTGTATAACAATAAGCTTCTACAAGCAATAAAAGAAAAAAAAAAATACAAAAGTAAATTAGGTAAGAGTCGTATTCCGTAACGATTATTCGAAAGTTTGAATTTGGTTATTGCACAAGAATTTATATATACGTACGTACTATATTCCCGATTTTTTTATTCTTTTCCATTTTCTCGAGATTTTTAATCTGGTCAACTGGTTGAAAATTAATCAAAAGAATAGAAAAGAAAAAAAAAAATTAAATTAAAAAAATAAAACCCATTTACACGTATAAATAGACATATAAATATATATACATGCCGAAGGTATGTACCGTAGAAGGATACAGGATAGAGAAAATGATATTAATACGACGATCTATCCAACGGCGCATATAATATAACGAGATCTTCGAGAAGAGCTCGTGGGTTTTGGATCGTGAGGGAGTGGGAGAAAAGGAGGATCGAGCGGCGAGAACGGCGGAGGAGGTTTCAGAGTTTTCGTCCCTGTGAAAACTGGTTTCAGAGGATGTGACGTACCTTCCTTCGGAGAGGATCGACTTCGACTATATATTATACGTAATATATAGAGTAATCTACAAGCAAACGCTGTAGTTTTTTTCGTCTCAGCGCAACATGGCAAGTCTGCTTAGGATATCGCATATGTGTAATATAATAATTTACGTATCATCGTATTTAGTAAGCGTTGAGAGTTTTTAAATTTCTCCGTAATTCTAATGTGAACGAGCGAGACGCGCGGCGACTATGTATTAATAATATCGAGCTCGTGCTACGCGGAAATTATTATTGTTGCTGTTGTTGTTGTCCTTTCGTCGTATAACGTGAACAATAAATAATTACACGTACCTAGACAAGATGATTTATTCTCAACTGTCCTTATAATTACATCCCCTGTGCACGATTATACATTGTTAGTTTGGTACGAGGGTGAAGTTAACAACGTTAATTTATCGAAACGTTGAAAAAAATTTGATAAAAAAAAAAAAAAACAACCTATTTTTCACGTTTAGAATAGATACCTGACAATCCGTAAAGTTGCGATATAAACGACTTTTTCCAAAATTGGCAATCGTTACAACAACGTTGAAAAAAAAAAAGAAAAAAACTTCGGTCCTATATATACACATATAGTTTAGTTTCGTTATTCGAGTCACGGCTATAAGTCCATTCTTCCCGTCGCACGCGTGCCACGTACAATGAATTCGAGTGACCATAAATAAAGGGAAAAACAAAACAGAGAAAACAAATAAATAAATAAATAAAAATAAACTCGTTTTTTCTCCTTCTTTCCTTGTACAACATTTTTTGACTTACGAAATTTTCAAAAAATTATAGACTTTTCGTTGTTGTTTCTATTACTATTCGATATGTTGTAGCATAAGGCAGCTTGGGGTGTAGCACCACCGGATTAAAATTAAGCAGAGCGTCAGGGGTGGAGGGATGGGTTGGAATACGGGGGTACGAGAATGAATCGATATATTCGCGAGGCTTGCTGAATCCAACTTGAAACTTTCGATCGATGAAACGAGCCGGCGAACGAACGAGTTGCGTTACGTATCATCCGATCCCCCCTACACCCCCACACCCCTCGAGCCACCCCAAGAGTTTTTTTCTCTCTCGCCCTTTTTCTCTCGTTCTTTATAACGGAGCGCAACGCGATTATTATTGTTAATATTGATATTATTATTATTGTTATTATTACTATTATTATTATTATTATGCGACATGTCTCTGACAATAAGAAATACAGGTAGAGAAGGAACATCATTATTCTTCTTGATTCTAGCTCAACAAAAAAAAAAAAAAAATACGTTTCATTTTAGGTTCAGGTTTTAGCTACCGAGTAGAGAGGACAAATTATGTGTGACGTCACCGCGCGAGGGGATGCAGCAAAAAAAATTTCAGTCGCGTCGCGTTACGTTACTAGTTTCTCTTATCTATATATGTATGTACATACATTCTCCGTACGTTGAAAATTCATTTTGACGCCTAAATAAAAGAAAGAAAAGAAGAAAAAAAAAATCTGTCGTAAAATTTTTCGAAGATCATGTATTTCGTTACAGGGGTTAATTTTTCCCGTCCCTCCCCTGTATGCAGGCACATAACAACATGTAATACAGTTTCGATTCGATTCGTTTCGTTCGACAGGCGCACGTGGGTGGCTCCACTTCGCCGAGCCGCCGCGGCGGCGGCGCCAGCGTCCAATTAACCCCTACGCTGTGTACTACAACCGGCGTACTATATACCCTCTACGTGCATGCATATATGTGTATGCATGCGTGTTTCCAACTTATAGTCTCTCTGTGTTACGTCGAGAGGAGGATGAGGAGGAGGAGGTGGAGGAGGAGAGGCGAAGAGGAGGAGGAGGAGGAGGGGGAGGAGGAGGGGGAGGAGGAGGGGGAGGCTCGCGCACGCGCCTTCCATTTGCGAAACCCCTCCCCCTCCCCCTCGCGCCCCTTTACTCTACCCACACTACCCCCGAAAAAAAAAAAAAAAAAAAATGCCACCCCCCTCCCACATCCCCCATCACACGGAGATTATCGCTAGGTTAATATTTTAAGGTACACCCCTCTCTGCGCCCCCTCCCCCCTCCCCGTCGACCCTTGGCAGCGGCATGTTGTTATACGTGCATAACTATAACTATAATATACGCGTTATTTATACGCACATGTACAATGTTACAACTGCAACGATAGGATCAGTGGTCGTAATTCACGCGAGGATATATCGTCGTCGGGGTGTTTTTTTATTTTTTTTTTTTTTTTCATTTATTTATTCGTTTATTACATTTTTTTTTCTTATTTTTTTTTGGAATCCGAATTTCTGTAACCGCAATAATTTCAACGTTGTTTCGTTTGCTGCATTTTTTTTTTTTTTCCCACTAAACTGATCTTCGTTCTTTCTTTCTGTTTACGTTTATTACAGATGAAAGATAACTTGTTTTGTTCATTTCTCGAACTTGACTTTCACGGGGATTACGTTGGAAGAAATGTTGGTACGGGAGGGTAAAATTGTCGTTAGCAGCTGCGCAGGTTGTTGCGTAACTTTGATATGGTATTTGAATTACGAGGATGTGGTTGATATTAATAACGTTGCTGCAACACCGACGCATGTTTAAGAAAAATAGCTAATTCGCCGACTAAGAAATGTCCGAGATTCGGTTACACAGTTATTTGAAATAAAATATACCTAGTTTAATTTTGAAAAGCCGGCTCTTTGATAGTCGTTTTTAAATAATAACGTCGTTGACTTTTTAACGTCAGGTTTCTTTGCGTTAACGTTACTATGCTAAGCCTGATCATATTGGATCATAGTTGTGCCGATTTATCGACGAAGATAAAACAGACCGAAACAAAAATGAAAAATAAATAGAAAATAGAAAATACCGTAAACTATATACGTACAACTAAATATATTTATTCGTAGTCAAGGGCTTTGGGATGTATCAACTCACTCGAAACGGTGTACAATAAACAAAATATCGGTATTTAAGCGGTTCTGTGTGACGGACAAAAACCAAGAGGAAACAGAAAAATTGCAGAATCATTTTATTTCATTTTAGACATATGATAAGTTTGATACATACATATCGTTCTACATAATATTAATTCTAAAAATCCAAAGGTCTAAATCACGTTCACCCCTGGGAGTATTTTGTTTTTTTCCATATACTTTTTCCTTTCTTATCATTACTTTTGCGCGAAAACAAATATCTATAAAGTGTCATAAATATCACAAACTTGTATCCCGACAGCTCGTTTACATACATGTAAATAATTTTTTTTTTTTTTTAAACAACAGCTGTTAAACAGAGAGACTGTTTACTGTGTACGTGTGTGAGAGAGTGGGCGACGCGGCAAAGACCGAAAAGACAAGTCGAAGATAATCTCTCTGGGAACAGAAGCCAGCTATAAGGCTGGAATGTAGAATGCGATGAAAGCGCAGCCACCTGTACACCGGGCATTATTCCACGACTCGTGCAAAGAGAGAGAGAGAGAGAGGGATAGCAGAGGCTGCTAGCACGTGGTTGAAAATATGAAAAGCGCCAGTTTCGAAGGGTGAAATGTGTACGCGTACCCATGTGGCTTCATGTTCGATTTATAACCGTGGTTGGGAGTTTATAGCTATCGAGAGAAAGAGAGAGAGAGAGAGAGAGAGAGAGAGAGAGACGAAGTGGCCTTTCTCAGCGAATTTGCATACGACAACAATCCTCCGGAGAAGAGTAAGCTAGGATAAGATAAGATGAGATAAAAGAGGAAAGAGAAGATATAGCAAAGAGAAACGAGAGATTGATGAGCGGTAGCGCCACCTGCCTAAGAACGCGGGAATCCCGAAGTGACGAAGAGGGAAGTTGGACGTTTTTCAGTGGAGGAGGAGGTGGAGGAGGAGGAGGAGGAGGAGGAGGAGGACCCTCCGATAGCCGTTGTATCGGTGGACGGTGATCTTTCCTCCACCACCACCACGTGGCGACTAATTTGTCAGTCAGGCAGGCGGCGAGATATTTCATGACTACTATATAGGAGACACACGGAACCCAAGCGAACGACCACCACTCGTCTCTCATCTCTCGGCACGCGACACAATCTCGAGTTAAATAACCGCCGCGACTGACGAACCGAGTCTCTACACGTATCGGAGGGAATGAGGAAAAGGAGGGAGGGAGGATTCCGACCACCGCTCTCGGTCAACTATGCGATGAGATCACGGTTCAGAACCGATTGCGACCCGTGCGAGGATCGGATGACTCTCGACACTCCTTGTCGTCGCAGTCGAGTTGTAACGCGCGCGCGTAAACGCAATGCGAGAACACGCGTTTCACGCGCAGGTGTAACGAGTAAACGATTTCCGGAGAAACATGTTCTTTCTCAACGTTGACTATGCGCGAATCACCGAGTACGAGGTAAAAGAAAAAAGGGAGGTAATTGTTTACCGGAGCCAAAAAGAAAGAAAAAAAAAAACCAAAAAATTATGTATACCGTATAACGTGTGTCGATATTATTTATACACGATACACGTACGGTAGATATATGATGAGGAAACACGAGGTTGAACTTTAGTAACGTTAATCGTAAGGGTAAAAATGATTACGTTTTGCTTTTTATGGATCCACTGACGCAACGAATCTCTGTCAATCCTGAAATTGCCAAAGTAATCGGATACTTCGCGTTGCAGTAGCGTTAAGAAACTTCGCGACACGTCCTGACATCGGCGGCGGGGGGTTGAAATTTTCTTATATCACATTATGATTTTTGTTTTATCACGTTATTGCCACCGAAACCACGTTAACAACAGTTGCGACGCAACGTTACCAACTCAAACGCGACAAAAATACACGCGGGTTGCACGTGCGGATCTTTCAAACCCTCGTCTCCCGCCCCGCCCACGGATAAAGTTTTATTGTAGGGGTTGGGGGTGGTGGAGGTGGACGTCACGACGCAAGTGTCGGGGTAGGAGGTGGGGATGAAAGGTAGCAGGGGTTGCTCTCGACCACGTGTGTTTGTTCGCCAGGACACGTCAAATACGCCGCTGTGACGCGAAGCGACGCGACGATGCTCGATTTGAAACGTAAACCTTCGCGCACCCCGGCGATTTGTAACCCCACGTGATTTCTTACCCTTCTCTCTCTCTCTCACTCTCTCTCTATCTTTATCTTCACACTTGCTCGTTCTTTTCTTTCACGCGTTTCTTCGCCCACACAATAATTAACTGATGTATTCATCTACTTCTATCTACTGCCTATCTATCGATCTATCTGTTAGTTTGTTTACTTATTCGTGTCGTTTCATTTTCAATTATAATATTATTATACAATATTTCTCTATTCATTTTTACATCTACATCTACTTTCACCCCTCTTTTTATAATTTTCGTTACTGCGTTTACTCGTGTTTCTAATGTTTTTTTCCAACATCGCCACGGGCATAATAAACATTGTCTATCTATCTGCAAATCACTCCTATATATATCTATATATACGTATATTTACGTACGTGCGATATTAGAAATTTCAAAGTAACTTCAATGCGGTTTTCATTTTCTTTTCTTCAAACACTTTGTCATCTTGCTTTACAATATAACCTCAACGTTTTCAACGTTCATTTTTCTCTTCTTTTCTTTTTTTTAATCACGAGTCGAATTATCCTTCAGCTTCATAACCGTGTTGTTCGAGAGACACGAGAGAAGAAAAAAGAAAAAAAAAAAAACGTTTTTCATTCAAATTGTTTTCCTCGTTAAATTGCAAGAAAATTATCTCCGTATACGACGTACAAAGAACTTGTAATTACTTTTTTTTTCTCTCTTTCGAAGACGATCATATTCATACGCGTAGGTGGCAGGCATATTTATTTGTCCTGTGTTATACTTTCGTAACAACCCGAGACGTTGCGATTCTGCGATTATTTTATTTCACAGGTGAGCAACGACATTTTCGTCCTGCAATCTGTGAAAATTTCCACAACGATAAAAGAAAGAAAGAAAGAAGAAGAAAAAAAAAAAAACAATGCAAAATCCATCCAATTCGTCACAGATGTCGATTATACCTATTTGTTTACTTTACATGCCAATAAATACTATGCAGAGAACAAATTACATGTAAAAAAAAGAGGGGGAGACGAGAGAGAATGAATGAATAAATGAATAATTAAATAATCAAAATCAAAAAAATAATTAAATAATTAAGTAATCATTTTCATCCTGAAAGAAAACCTCATGAATCGCGTTTGGACAGAGCCGTCGTCGTTAAGCATTGACACGGCAGTGAATAAAATAACAATACCGCGTTGCGTCGCACCGTTCGCAATTGCACCTCGTTGGGAGAGGAGGTTTGAACCTCGCCGGTATCCGAGCCGAATCCGACTGAACTGCATTGGAAGCGACAAAGTGCATCGGCCCGTTGGTGCAACAGCAGCAGCAGCAGGAGGAACATAAAGTGAGGCCGACGCGGACGCAAGAGGGAGAAACAAGGAGGGGAAGGAGGGGGAGGAGCTAGGGGATACGAGGGAGGGGGATAGGGGAGAATATCTACCTAGCCGATACAGAGATAAACATGTGTACATATATATACATATATATATAATATGTATATATAGCAGAGGAAGAGAAAGAAGAGGAGGAGGAGGAGTAGCCAGACAAGTGTAACAAGAATGAACCAGCACAGCGTGCGATTCTGTTATTCAACCTGATTGTGACCCGATGTATGCACGTTGCATACCTACATTTTGTAATTATTACATAATAAGCGAGTGTATGCGATACAGGTGTGCTTGCAGATATTGTAAATTTTTATTCCGATACATTGTTTTTTCTCTATGTTTATCTTTTTGTTTTATAATATATATGTATATATATTTTTTTTTCATACGCGAGAACGCGGTGTAGGGTAAAACGCGCGCCTTTCGTGCAAATATCGAAAAATTTTGAATCGTTTGAATAGACTTTGAGGCAAGTGTCCTGGTAGATTTCGAAGTGTGTGAGAATGTGCCTCGCACCCTCATTCCGTACAGCGATTCTCGACGAAAAAATAGAAAAAAAAAAGAAAAAACACTCCGATGCATTTTTTCATTGTCGCGGAAATAAACATAAAAAAAAAAAAGACAAGAGAGTTTCTTCGTCGTCGAGTGAAAATGTGTCGGGGCGTTTTTTTTTTTTTTTTGTTTTCTTATTAATAAGCGAACTTCGATATTTTTTGCGAGATATACAAGTCAGCGTCGAAATCGACCAAGGCACCTCACTTCTGCAACACGTACAACGTGTTAAAATACGATAATGCCCCGCTTCGAAGCTCAAATTCGGCTAAATTTCTTACAACACGCGTACACCCATAATTTTCAAATTGAAATGCAAGAGAAAAATAAAAAAAAAAAAAAAAACATACAACAAATATAAACGATACACAATATAAATATATACGCGTTATATTACATATACTTATATTACAAACCCTCGGAGAGATGTGTAAACAAGTAGGTATAAGTGTAAAAAGTAGCATCTATCAATTGCTCGTATGTACCTATATACATATTGTATTATTGTCAGTTGTTGCTTCTGCTCTATTCTCTCTCTCTCTCTCTCTCTGTGTGTCTTTGCTTCGTCGCGGCTCTCTTTTCAGCAAACGTCCTCGTTTTGCGTGCGTGTCCGTACCGACAGAGCTGCTCCTTGTTGGATTCGATGTAGCGGTAAGTGCACGGTGCAACAGCGAGCAAGACTGGGTTATAACTGCAGCAGGCGTGCGTACTATAGGTTGCAGAGGCACGTGTCGCCAAAGGTGCCGCAGCACGTGGTGCCTCAATTCCTTATATATATATATTTACTTCAATTATATATATATATATATATATATATACATATCGTTCTATGTTATATAAAGATATCGCCGCCGCCGCCGCTGCCGTGTCAAGAATCCCGAACCTATCCGAACTTGCCCGAATCTGTACGGTAATACCCTAACCTAACCTGACCCGAACTTGGCCTGATAAAAAATAAACTTCTTTTATCTTTAAAATTTCTTTGATTGATTATTTTTCCGTCGTTTCATTCAAGTATGAAAGTTATTGCGCAAAGTGTGCGCGCGTACGTATTTACGTACGCATGTACGTATAACACAGGTGGCAGCCGACAAAAGATCTCTGCCAACACAAAGTACGTCACGCTTTACATCTCCACGTATTATCAAACTTCTGTTCTTGCATATTTTCTTCTTCCTTGTTCACTTTTCGTTTTCTTTGATGATAGTAATAATAAAAGTAATAATAATAATAATAATAAAAAGACTCGAGTAAATTTTCTAAAAAAATAAAACTGACGCACAAATAAATTAAGAAAAAAAAAAAAAAAAAAAGACATTCAAAGGAAAAGCAAAAAGAAAACAAAACCGGCACCGGGAACAACTTCTCGTCTTTCGTAAACGTGTATAATTTATTGACAATACGATTCTTCGCTATTACAATATTACAACGCGTTATGCAAGTCGGAGGCATTGTACGCGTATTTAAAAACAACATATTACAATATGTGAAAACTCGATTACGCATTGCAATCACAAGTCACCAAATACTATACAACACAACCTCGTACATGCTATGTTACATATGTGTTTATAATATATATATATATACACATGTGCCGAAGTAGCGTATGTATATATATAACATGCATATTCAGTGATCGTTGTGGCAGGTAGTCGTCGTCGTTCGTCGTGACACACATCGCGCATTATTATACGCGCGTAAATCAAGACCACGTGTTTTACGGCAAAACTTGACATATGTACATACATATATATATATACGTATGCACGCACGTATACATATATTATATAGGTATTACACACACACACGCGCAAAGTAACGTACAACGTGGTAAGCCGGGCGAATTTATGAATGGAGGGTAGCGCTACGGAATGCCGAGAGATTCCGGGGGAGGGGGGGGGGGGGGGGGGCAAAAGCGGGACAAGGTGGAGGGGGAGGAGGAGGGGGGGTGTTATTTCGGTAGAGGGGGCAAAGAAGATCTACTGACAGATCGTGTGTCGATAACTCTGGTTAATGGGACCTTTGAGTTCACTAACGCTGCTGTGCACTGCAGGAGGAGCCAGCGATTCTCCAGTCGTTGTGTGATAATAGTTTGTTTTACTCTTGTTGCAGAAGTGGTGAGAGAACAAGGCGAAGGAGGAGGAGGAGGAGGAGGAGGAGGGGGTTACAACGGAGGTGAGTGTTTAGCGTACTTTTGGTATCTTGGTCAACGTCGCGAGGGTGGAAATAAAATAAATATCAAAAAAACAAACAACCAAATACGATGTTTCTGCGTTTAATGAATTACAGAGAAAAAGATTACGGGGAAAAAAAATAAAAACTTTCTCGATATATATATGTATTTATATTTATTATAAACCGTATGTATAACACCTTTTTTACCTCTATATTTTGTACGTTACGTAAACGTATACATGAGACGCGAATCAATGATTGCATTTCAAAATTTATCAACGTGGCATATTTTGTGTGTGTATAAAGTCGACGACAGGTTAAGCATGCACGGAGAGAATAAAAGAGTAGATTCTATCCAAAAGTCCGGGAAAAGAATGACGCATAAGGTTTTTCGACGAAATATACTTTAGTATAATGCAACAATAGGAAACCTTGGAAACAATGAAAACCATTGTATGCAGACTGAAATCTGCTATATACATATATTCGTAGTAAAAAATATAGTTGCCACGGGTGGTAGTTTCTTTTTTTTTTTTTTTTGTTTTTTTTTGTTTTTCTTTTAGCGAGAAACCTTCACGCGTCGCCTCTTTTCCAACAGTTTTGAGTGAAATCAGCTTTTCCTGTTTTCACCATGTAAAATAAACATACAATATTTATGACGAAATTTGAAACAGATTTTTACCAACTGTATATTCGTTGTATATATGTATATTATTTTTTTTTTTTTGTTTTCGGTGTATTTTTATACGGAATTCACGCCGCGCTATCATCATCATCATCGTCGTCGTTTTGACTGTATGATATTCGCTATTTGTCACAAGAACTGAGAACCGCTGTGCCTAAACGATTACGTAACGCACAACGAGTGTCGGTACGAAGAAGTCTCGCTGCACATTCGGTGAACAACTTATATACGTACGTAAATACATACATAAACGCATACACGACATCCATGCGTACTTGACGAAATTAATGCTGCGCGTTACGCATGTACGCATATATATGCATGTGTGTGTGTGCGTGTGTGTCAACGTATATCTCAACATACTTGCAGAGGTCCGCTTGGCAGACGACGGTTACACGTTATGCGTTGACGTTGACGTTGACGCTGAACTTGCTTGCCGCATACACACTTGCTGGCATGCTTCGAGAGTTAAGGGAAAACAATAATGCGTACTTCAACTTCTACCAAGTTGTATTATCATCTTTCTTATAAGGCGGTGTGCGTGAATCCATCATACGACGCATTATTTAAACGCAACATTTCTGTTATAAACTGCGGGATACCGCATTTAAGGAATTATATGTATGGAATGAATACGTTTGGACACGCGCGGGAATTAACGAAACTCGCGACAAACGCATATTATTTATAATACACCGCATGTGGTGATTTTTTAATTGCAAAATTTTAGCAAGTAAACGCTTATGGTAAAACAATATAGAGGATAGAAATAACGGGGTTATCGTGAAATTATTTTTCTTCCCCCCGTTATATCAAACGTAGTGTTGAGCATGGAAAATCGTGAGACCAAGATAACGAAAAAGGAGAGAGAGAGAGAGAGAGAGAAGAACAAAAGAGCAAATCAAGAACAAAATTGAAACCGTGCGTTAGGTGATTGCTGAGAAAATCATTCGTATCGTAAAAATTAAGTATAAAACAAACGGCAACAAGAGAAAATAAAGGTCAAATTTTTCGTTTGGTATATTCAAAAGGTTACTTGGCCCGTTTCGCCCGAATGAAATCCCACAGGAGTTGACGTTACAACGAATATTTATTGACGAACAATAGGCTTTCAAATTTCAAACAGCCACAGGAAGGTTGGTTATTTAGAGAGGACGTTTGATACGCATATAATGTGTCTAACTTATCGATCGGACCTTAGTCTAACTATTTTTCACCTAGGTTAAACAACGTTCCATTGTTCGTATCGTAGGTACGAAAGTTTGTAGATAAATTGTAAATAAATTAAGAGCAGAAAAAAAGAAAAAAAAGAGAACAACCCGTCTCGCACACATATAATGTGTCTAACTTGTCGATCGTACCTTAAGCCTAATTATTTTGCATCTAGGTTACAACATTCCATTCTTCGTATCGAGCGTACCAAAATTTGTAAAATTGTAAATAAAAAGAAAGGAAAGAAAAGAAATAGAGGGAGAGGGGGAGGAACAGAAAAGTGTAAAAACGAAGTCATGAGGAATTCTTGTTGTTGTCGTTGTTTATCGTTGTTCCCGTTCCCATAGCGACGGCCGTCCCGATGGCTAGTCGTCGTAACCAACTCCGCGGCATATTATTATTCCCTTCTCTTTTCTCGCTTACCGATTGTAAGCTACCACAGACAGCTACGAGTCCGCTCGCTGGAAGTTAGCAGTCGTCGGCGCGCGTTAAGTTTCCTCCACGGGCGGCCGAGTAAAGAAGAGAAGTCGCCCCCCCCCCCCCCTCCCCCGACCCACCGCCACCCCCGACGACCCGCAACCGCTTCGCTTCGCCTCGCCTCGCCTCGCCTCGCCTCGCCAAGGAAACGCGGGATTGCTCGAATTCAAACAACTGCACACGAGGTTACCACGCGTCAAATCTGACGTCTTGCCGAGAGGCGTGTAGAAAAATACGCGGTGTGAAAAAACCGCGATTCAAATTTTTCCCGCCGTTTCGCACGTTTACTACCAGTTTCAAACTGATCGAACGACGTTGAAACAAGACGAAACCAAAAAAAAAAAAAAAAAACAAGTTCGTCGTCGAATCCGCGTTAATTTCTTACAACGGTGGTCTTTCGAACAACGCGCTTTTGGTCGGTTCGTTTGATTCGTTGGTACAAAGTTTCTCAACGATATTCGAAAACTCGTTTCTACGCTCCGGGGCCCAATGATCGTCATTTTCTTGGGGCGATATTGCATCTCGGCCTTACTCTCTTGCAACGACGTTATTAACGAGCCTGTGTGTACGTCACGATGTACACCCAACTAGGTTCCTCGAATTTATCGACTATTGTCAAAGTCTAATATTGCAGAGTACATTGTTTCTTTCGCTGTGCTTGAGCCGCGGAAATTTTACAAAATTATAGAAATTCATTAAAATTCGTTCCGGAATTTACGATATAATCGAGAAGGAGGACGAGGAAATCCATAGAATTATTATCTATCAATATTTCTTCACGCACAAGCGATCGTCCTCGTCATCCTCGTCATCATCATTATAACCGTCATTAACGCCCGGTGTTTTTGCGTTCATCGGTCAAGAAACTTACCAAAAATAATTTCTCACCCTCTCCTACAATATCATATCCGCTTGATTCTGCGTAACATGCTCGTACATCGGATGCGTACGGAGAAAGATCGGACGACCGCAAATGGAATTCGATCCAACTTCCGATCACAGAATTGTAATTATAACGCAAGTATCTGTCGACACGGCGGTGGAGAGAAAAAAAAAAAAAACCCACCACTCTTTTTCTCTTTCTCTGTTTCTCCCTACCCGAACCCCAAATTGTTCAAAACGAAGAGAAACTGAGAAAGGAGAAAACTAGGGATTAAAAAAAAAAGTCTCAAAAAGAAAGAAACTCACCTGGTTAACGTCGCACCACATTATTATTTAGCTAGCACTGTTGACAGCATCTTGGACTGTTCGTTGACCATGTATAAATATGTATATATATTCATTCACGTAATATCGTCGAATTTTCACTTCAGGGTACGATCAAGCGGGGGGGGGACAGGGGGGGTAGTTTCGCGGGGCAAAGGGGGGGGGGGGGGTGGGATGAACGTAGATAACTTGTATCGTAGACGAATTATTGCGTCGATTTATTCAAGGGTTGGGGTTGCGGGAAGTAGGATTGACCGCAGGGTTTTATTTTCATCAGTTCCTTTTACAGGTTAACAACACCGGGAGCAAACGATAGAAGCTAAAAGAGAATAGTTTCTTGTTCAGCGTATTCTTGCTGTTGTAGTTGATTTCTTTTATTATTATTATTATTATTATTATTATTGTTATTAAACTAGTAACTTTTCTTCTTCTTCTTTTTCCTTTTCCGTCGGTGTGCTGTTCGTTTGAACGACGGTGGTCGGTTATTTCGGCGACGTCAGCAGCAACACACTCGTCGTCGGCGGTGGTGGTATAACAACGACGAGGACGACGAGGCGGAGAATGTGGCGGAGGATATCGGATTGCTAGGAAGGTGACGACGAGGTAACCGACGGTAACAGCAACAGTAACTACGACGATAATGGTAGTAACAACAACGGCAATAGGCAATAATGGTCGTGGTCGTGGTCGTGTTGTTGTTGTTGTTCTTGTTCTTGTTATCGTTGTTATTATTATTAATACTATTATTATTAGCAGTCGAGCAGGGAGGAGGAGAAGAAGAAGGAGAAGTACTAGTAGTAGAAGAAGAAGAAGAACGACGGCGACGACGGCGACGTCGGTAGGCAAACAACACCACACTGTGATCACTTCTTCTTAGCGACTTAAAAACAACTCTCACCGACCCTACGACTACTGGCGAGCCAGCCATGCAAAGCATTACTGAATACTGACAACAGCAAGCAGTCTCTCGATGCCGAGGCGACGCGACGCTAGCGGCGCAGCGGCGAATCCGCTCCTCGTCACTTCGCTCAGACTCGGTTTTCCCCCGGAGGATCCTTCGGCCGTTTCCGCCATCTCTCGGCCCACCTGCACGACGAACGCAAGGCTATACACCGAAGGCAACGCAAGAATCGAGCCTCTCTCACGGACGATGCGCGCGCACGCTCTCTCCCTCCTCCTACCGCCATACCAACTACGACGACACAACACCCGGCCTGCCTGCCTGCCTGCCTGCCTGGCTATGTATCCTAATAACCAGCGACGTAGCTCTCTGCCCACACCGTTGACAATCTAAGAAAATTCATCGGGTACGTTTTTATTATTTACACCGATAACCGGCCGTCCTTAAAATATCTACCTTGCGGAAAATCGCAGAGATAAACGCTGGCTGGTCGTAAGGACTGTACGCGATAGAATCGCGATACACGTTTTAGGGTTAAAACTTACTTTAACGACCCGGAGAAGAAAATACCTACGCATAATTTGTTACAAGTTATACGCGGGTAAAAACCGTGGAACCCTGTTCTTGTAGTTATTACTTTATTATTGTTCTATTCATTTTTTCGACATCATCCTACCCCAACGAATAATAGTTAATTTCGTGCGTTTCTCTCTCTTTTTTTCATTCTTTACTCGTATTATTTTCGGTGATACAAACCGTGTGGTTTCGTAGCGTTACGTAATATCGTAGCTGATCGACCTTCTTCTTCTCTACGAACGTCTTCGCGTTTCTTTCAACAACGTCGTAGCGAACCGCGAGACTCCTCGGGAAACGTTTTTGTACCTGGACGGTTTGAAAATATTCATCGGTTTTGCGGGCTTTCGGTAAACGGAACCCGAGCGTACGGACCGCTTGCGGGCTGCGATCATTCGTTTGTTCCTTACTTCGGTCGATCGGTCGGTTATGCAGGGACCTTTCTCTCATCGTTGGTGAAACTTACGTAGCGAGTGAGACAGCGACGGGGGAGGGAACAAGAGGGGACGAGAACCGATCGCAGTCGCGCAACCAGCTAAAAGATACCGCAGCGTTCACCGCGGACTCTCGGTGCGACTACGTCATTTTTCCATGGCTGAGGCTGACTCGGTTTTACTTACTTACTTACTTACTTACTTACTTACTTACTTGCTTGCTTGCTTACTTTAGTCGCTAGAACCGAGCGGCTGACTCGACGCAGCGCTTATTGCCCGGCTCTCAGACCACGCCAGACACAATCTTGTTTTCTTCAACTGTAGACTCGCTCTTGTTGCCGATTTAGCCGCGCTGCGATATAATATCCTATCTCTGTCTTTCTTTCGTTCTTTCTTTCCCTCTCTCTCTCTTCAAGAATTTGAAACTGCGAGCGCAAGATTCGAGGAAAAAAAAATAAAAAAATATCGTTAATATTTTTCCCAATTGTTATTCCGCACCGGCCTCGCAGCTCCGTTCGGTATAAAAAAAATCGTTGATAATTTTCCGAATTGCTAATCTCGAACGTACGTTGTAGCATACAGAGGTACCCGCAACCCCAGAGTAAAGAATAATCCAATCAAAAATTACACTATTTAAGAACAGAATTTTTCAATTTTCACGTCTAAATAAAAAGTTTGTCAAATGAAATTATTCGTACTACTTTTCGAATAATTTCAAGATATTAAAAAAAAAAATTGCCGTTTCGCCATTGTAGCAAATATGCTAAAAAGGCGGTCAAAGAGTTAAATTAAATGTCGATTAAATATATTGAAAAACGATACGTTGTACAGCGTGTTATTTGTTCTTCGGTACGGACATTGAAAAAGATCTTTTAAATTTTCCCGCTTCTTCTGTATACCTGTAACGACTTCGGCGTCGCGGCGTCGGTACAATACATAGACGTATATGTTTTTAGCCAACAATTGCGAGTATCGCTGCTTGTCGCAGCAGCAACGACGACGACCTTCGGCGTTCCTGACTGCGCAGTTGCCGTCTTTACTATCTCGAGGCTTCGTTATTTGCTCGGTTCTTCGGACGTGGTGTTATACCCACCTACGAGTTGTAGGTAAGTCGAAGCTTTGGAGCGCGAGCCGCCGGTCCGGATTTTTATAAGATTTTTATTCACCGCGCTACGAAAACGGCGGAGCGTCGAATTTTTGAAAGCCGCGGCGCCTGGCCAGCTGCGTCGGCTAAAGAGCAGCTCGATGAATGACGCAACGGCCAACATCGTCGTCTCGTAATTTGTTGCAGTCCGCGCGGCGCTCTGCGAGAGTTGCGGCTTACGTAAACACGCCACGCTCTTGTCACCTCCCTGCCCATCGATAAGCCCTCCCCCCCTTGATTATTGATGATTTTAATTACGATACGCGTACTTGCCGATTGTCATCGAGTTACACGCGCCTGTTACGCATTCGGCGGATACCTACCCGAAGGACGTGAAATTGAAATAATTTTCACTTTTCATCTCTACGTATATTGTACGCTCAATGACTATTCGGTAGGGTGGTTCATTTCTTATCGTTTTTTTTTTTTTTTTTTTCTTAGGCACCACTCGAAAAATTTGTGACAAATATTGGAGAAAAAAAATGAAAAAACTGTCGCAAAACCTGAAAGATACTGCTACCAATTGTTGTAATATTTTTTATTCATTTTTATGCGTACACCTTACGGACTTGTATATCTATATTAGTTTCTTTTTTTCGTATCGCGGTCCAATTAATTATTGTTCATAAAAATCAGTACCGAAAACGGATCAGGGACATGAAAGTGATGCGATACTCCTGTTTCGATAGCAGAAAACTGTTATCCAAATTTCTCCGAGACGATTGATCTTTCGTATGAAAGACGAGAAGAGCCAAATTCGGGATTCTTAGGCGCAGTTTGCTGTTAATTAAGAAAAAATAAACTAACATACGTGTAAGTCCGTAAGGTTGGATGTAAAAACTTAATAAATATCACAATAATAATTCAAACTACAACCTGCCGATTCTGTTAAAGAGAAAAAAAATTCAATTAATTCTATCGATCGGGCTGTAGAAGGTATTTTGTATTTTGATAATGATCTGAGAAATGCACGAGTACCGGGATTATAGTCAATTATGAGGACTTGATTGCGTGTCACAGGGGTAATCCGAGTTGGAAGTATGATCGAATAAAAATCGCGGTAATCAATGTAAATATTTACACGTAATCGAACATCGGGCGTTGAGAATTTTGAATTTGATGCTATAAATTAATGCGAAAAGGAGACGTCACGCGCTCCTTCTCCTCATCTGCAAGCCCTCTTTTTATGTATAACTGACGTATTCTTATCATACTCAGCCAGCAGCGTCGACAACGATAAGAGCATCTTTATCAGCGATAAATTGCCTTCAAGTTCTCTTATATCTCTTATCTATTCCGCGAGCTGTGCGGCACGAGAGCTCAGAGGACTCTGCACCGATTTCCGCGTGTGCGTATATCTATACATCATACATATAACGATAACAAGCATCCAGCTATGTTATAATTTGACGAAAATTCCAAGAGTTTCTTTCCGTTTTCTCCTCGTTGTACAGTTTCACTCATCCGGAAATGCACCGCCTTCGAACAAAAACACCTGATATATGCGGTATCGGTGAATTGGTTCTACCGGAAATTCAAAATTCCCGCGCTGAATAACAACAACACGCGTGTGCGCCGTTGAAAGTGAGCCACTGTGTATGATTGATATCGAATTGAGAAATAATAACTCGCGCTGCATGTATACGCGAAACCTCCTCAGAGAGAGACTTGCAATCTCTTCACATTGCATATTTTTGGCTTTCCTATCAGCGAGAGGTCAGAACTCGATCAATTCAACAGTAAACTTTTCAGCTAATAACACATGCATATTTAAGTGACGTGAACGTATTTAATGAGCGGCACTCTGATTATTATACTCTCTCTCTCTCTCTAATCGATGACGAATTTATATCTGTGAATATATGCACTGAGAATGAGAAAGAAATTTCTTCAATTTGCCTCTACATATTATGCAACGACACGATCCTGCGCTTTGAACTTGAATTTTATTTCAACGAAAGAAATTTTGGCTCTTCACTTACACGTGTAAGGATGAATATTCGATAGTCACTTGGAGATTTGGAAAATTCAACGGTTTGTCGAATGAATTTAATTCACTACCGAATGCCGACGAAATATTTAATCGATTTTACACGGAACATTTACTTTGCTTCAATATTACCTTATAATACGTGGATCTTGTTGTATTTGCAGTTTACAATCAATTCATATTTCCGTATCAAAAAAATTCCCTCAATTCACGACGCGATTACAATAATAGATTTCATTCGGTCAAACAAGGCTTGGTAAAAATTTGATACCGCAAGAGTCGGCCTGGTGTCATCCGAACTTGAATTGTCTATCCTCGTTTCTTTGGACAGCTCCATCGTAATTAGATATAAAATCACGTGTAATTGGTAAGAAAAAGGGGTTTGAGAATAATCGAGCGTGAAAGAAAGCTCCTTCGCGTACGCGGCACCTGCACGTAGAGGCGTAGAGGCGTTAAAAATTTGAAGCGGATGAGGAAGAGAGAATAGAACGTGATAAGGAGGCAGGAGTAGGAGGGGCCTGCAAAGCATGGTTGGACGTATGCCACACAGAGAGCGCAAAAGAGGGACAACGATGACGGAAAGATTAGGGCAGGTCAGGTACAAACGCCGCGGCAACACAGGCGACTCTGAGAGAGATGATATTGCGCAATTGGTCGGTGTTTTCGGCGAGAGATTAGCCTCTCGCGACGGGGTGTACACGCCTCGGTGTTATAAATCTCGAGACTTCCTGGACAGATTATTACCTCCTCCTCCTCCTCTTCCTCCTCCTCCTCCTTCTCCTCCTGTAATCGTAAAACGCGACCCAGTCCTCAGCGAGGCTTTAAGCGGTGCACTTACAATTTTTACGTACTCGGTCGACCATCGAGATGATGCTTAAGTAGGTATGTATGCGCGTTTGATAATACTCGTCGAAAGAAAGTAAGAACAGTGAAACGACGTGCAATGGAAATGAACAGTGTTCGTGGAAACTTGGACAGAATGCAACGTCGACAACGTTTTTCGAGTTTGAATTCCCGCGCCGCCGGGGAAACGGCCCGCGGTTCGCTTGTGACGAATGACGTCACGGCCACGCGTCTTTGTTTCCACCGGAATTCGAGTAAGGAGGATCCGAATCCCTCGTATCGCTTACGACACGTTCCTCGCAAGGTTTTGCCGCGCCGCGTGACACAAGGTTCTTACAATCGATACTCGCGTGTAGGTACTTATTGTGTATACGGTATATTATATACTAGGTAAGTACGTACGTACGTACGTAGGTACTTGACTTTCTCACGTCGACCCGCAGACTACTTGTTGCGGAGAGCACCGCCTCGACCGCGACGTTACACGTATATCGCATGCACTCATTGAACGTACAAGCCCCGAGCTTTATAGCTGTTGGTTCGCGTACGTAAGCCGCGTGAAAAGCTTTTCGGTGGTAACATGCCAATCTAGCGAATCCAGCTTACGGAACATCACTTCTTCATTCCTCGCGTAAAAATTTATCTCGACCGTTTCCGAATCGTCCAAGATTTAAAATTCCGTCGTTCCGAATCGAGTGTTTATAAATCGTACGGAGTTCGTCTAGCGATTGTTCAGCTCGGTCGGCAAGGCAGTTCGATATCGGTAGAGTTCTTAGGAGTAAAAGAGCAGTGCGTCCGGCACAAAAGCGGCGAACGAACGTGCACACGTGACAGCTTTCGCCTCGAGCCCGGTTCAAATGTTAGTTTTCCTCCGTCTGACCGAGCGGCGTAGCCGTATCACTAGAATGCCGTACCTCTCCGTTCGTTGCCTATCTCTTTCGGTCCGCGGCTAAAACCCAGCCCAGCTACCACAGCTCGCTGAGTGTGCCTATAGGCATCGGCCCCGTGTGTCGAGAGATCGCTGCTCGCGAGCGCGTGTCGAGACATCGTCTTGGTTGTGTAGAGTCACGGGTGAGGTTGAGTCGCACTACTGCGGCCAGCAACGCGGCGCTCTCAAGGCTGCCATGCCCGGCTCGGCCGCATTCCAACTTCCAGTCGGCACCGCACGGCACAGACCGCTTCTCTCTATGCCTCGGGATCGCCGCGCCGTCCAGCCGCCAGAGTCGGGACACCGAGAGGCCCGAACGACGACGGCGACGACGACGACGACGACGACGACTGTGATGCGTACCCGTGCCACAGGCTCTCATCATCGCTATACTTACTACACAGCGTCGCCGATGCTTTCAGCACCGAGTCTTTCACCCACACACAGACGCTGGGAGGATCTTTCGCCCGCATATTTTTTTCTTCTTTCTTTTGTTTTTGTTTTTTTTTTTTTTGTTTCTTACTTTTTCTTCTTCTTCTTCTTCTTCTTCTTCTTCTCCTATCGCTCGGTTCTTCGTATTATTGTGACGACCGTTGTCAGTGTTCATGGTTGTTAGGTTTGTTGGAAATTAGATTCGGGCGTAACCTCCCTTCTCAACGGAATCTAATCTAGCGTAAACTAACCTAAGCTAGACGCGGTGTACTCTATTTTTAATAATCGTCCGCTGCGAGGCATCGCGCTGCTCGTCGCAAACGTATCGTTCAGAGTCGACGACGTATCTCCCTCCTAGGCTTATGTTATAACAATGTCTACGCATGTACGATAATCTAGACCAGGTTGAGGAAAATTGACAAAAAAATCGCAATCGACTGTTCGGTAATATTGCCGTCAGGTTATTATGAATCGATTAAGGGGGTTTGTCGTGTTAATCGACAATGAAATTACATCTTGCCGTTTAATAGCCGAGACGTACGTGTTACGATATATGCGTACGATATAGTTTTCCGTCCGCTATGCGGACAGGCGGTTTAAAAATTTTTTTTTTATTTTTTTTTATAAAAATTTTTACTTCCATTATCGCTCGTGCGTGGATTATATTACCGTACGCTCCGTGATTGGATGTTCAAATTTAATTGATATAATAATTTTAATAATATACACTGCCGATTATAGTCAAAATAGATTGGAAAAATAAAAACAAACAAACAAACATAAATAAGACGTTGGGAAATTTTCGTTCCGCACGCATCGAAAACGCGATTCTTTTTTTTTACTCTCGATCGGTAAACTTTTGCCAAATCCGATCCGAAATTAAGTGAATTTTTTTTTTTTCGACATTTTTTTAAAATTTCAATTCGTTTTTTCATACACGTAGAGAAGATAAGAGTCGACGACGACGAGTTCCCGCGTATATATGTATAACGTATAACATTACGCACTCGTTCCGATTTGTATTATCTAATCGTATAACCCATGTATGTAGTTGTATGCATGATTACACACATTGTGATAAAAGGTTCTCTCTCGCCTTCTTGTACAGCCTAATGTAGCCACGATTCGTTCTTATGCATCCCTTCACCTGCGTTTATTTTTAATATTATTATTACTATTATTATTATTTAATTATTTCCATTGCAACTCCAAAAAGAGAAATAACGCATTTCCGGGCGAATCTATGCACCTAATTCACCTTTTTAACGTACGGACGAATATATATTAGGGAGGTAAGAAAGAGAAAAAAATTTTTTTCTCTCTTACCCCCTGAAATATTAGAGTTTCATGAAAGAAAGATCCTCTCAAAAGATGAGCTCTCTATCTGAAGTATAAAAGGTCGATCATTTGATTTTGATTTTCCGCTTAATTAACATGGCAAAACTTCACTTTAGCGTAAATTGTTTAATATTTTTCAAATTCATGCATAGATCCTTGAAGCTGTGATTCTTCAAGCTTTCCAAATCTCTATAACAAAGCACAGTTATTATCATTAAAAGACTAACGATTTTTTTTTTGTCTGTAAAAATCGGTAGTTTTCAGATGACTGTGATATGTTTTGTAACGGTGACAAATACGGTTTGTTACAGAAGTTTGAAAATCTTGAAGAATCAGCTTTAAGGATCTATGCACGATTTTGAAAAATATTCAACAGCTTACGAGTATTTCAACTTTTAACGAAAAGTAAAATCTTTTCACGTTAGACGAACGACAAATAAAAATTTTCAAGAGCTACCTGTCAGACTTTAGCTAGAAAGCTCATATTTTGGGAGGATCTTCTTTCTATCAAACACCAACGTTCAGGAGGCAAGTAGTAAGAAAAAAATAATTTTTTTTCGCGAACCAGCTTGTACGTGTTTATTGGAGTGTTTCGGAAAAGAATAATTTGCGATTTTCGACCACGACACTCCCGAAAAAGTTTGTTTAGTTTAAGAGAAAAATTCTGTCAAAAGATCAGCGTTTCACGTTACGCGGAAAGAATACCCACACTTTTAATATTAAGTCCCCTGTTGATGTTTGAGCATCGTATCTAACGACTTTTTCATTATTAATTCAATCTCATAAAATAATTATAATTCAATATGAAATTTTTATTTAGAAGAAAAAGATGAACCCGGTTGATAAATCGTTGTGTTACGGATCGTGATCCTTGGGTTCAATATATAATGTCAGAAAAGAAATAATAATTGAAGTGCTGCAAGGTGATTCATCACTAATTCGAAAAAATGTGTGAAAAAAAAAGTGAAAAATCAACGAATTACAGTGTATCTTCGACGCCTTCATGTACAATTCAACGTAACTGAAAAAACACTGGAGAAACTTGCGACATTAAGAAATGTATTTCCGATTTTTTTTTTTTTTTTTTTTTCAATTCTTCGGTTCCGTTCCTCCTTTTATTTTGTCGCTGTTATTCCTCGTCGACTCGACGGAGCAGCAACAACAACGGCGGTTCACCGTCTCTTACAAGATAAAGGCGAGGGATCCGAGTATACGTACCCACCCACCTACCTACCTACCGCGGTATGTATTCCCGATGGAATAATCGCGGGGGAGAGATCACGTGTATAAACTGGGACGATCCTCTCAGTTTATAGCGGCGATGCGCAGGGATGAGGGCCAAGGTTGTAGCGGTGAAAACAAGCGATATCGAGGGCGGGAGGGAGAGGGAAAGAGGGAAAGAGCGAGAGAGAGAGAGAGAGAGAGAGAGAGAGAGAGAGAAACGGAATACACTGTACGTATACGTTACACATACACACTTCCAAAGCGACAGGTTACACAGAACGATAATACCTAGGCGATACAATATCACGGTCGGTGGGTGTATGTGTATATACATATATAAGTGTATACATGTACATGTATATATATATATACATATATGGGTGAAATACGGTACAAAAGTTGGGTGGAGGAGAGTGCCCGCCGAGCTTGTACGTACACAGGCACGCGTGTATAAAAAATACATGTGTATATGTATAATACGGAACGCGGCGGCACGCGAACCGTTAACTTTCATTGATGGTCGCGTTTCCGTTGGCGGTTTGTTTATAGCGGTACCGGCCGCAGCCCAACCGGGGCTACTGTGCAGTCCGTGAGAGGAGAGTAGGTAGGTCCTGTACACGTATATCTCAGCTTCCTCCGACAGTCCTGCCGATCATCCTTCGCGTTCCACTTCCGGGGGGGAGCAGAGCACGACGATGACGACGATGGCGGTGGTGGTGGCTAAGACGAGGATGACCCCGGATTTAAAAGCTCCTTTAAGAGAATAAGAAAGAAAGAAAGAAAGAAACAACCGTACGTGTGTATAATGTACAATGTGTGGACAAATAGGCGCGTGTAGTGCTTTGAGCCGCTTTCTCATTGGCGCGTATAGGACGACATTTAAATCGTCCGCCTCGTCGAGCCGGCGAGCAGGACTTGTGGCACACTTACTTACTGACTGCTACCGGGTACCGATTGCATCGAGTCGAAGAGACCGACTACGCTGACTTGTGACTCATTTTAACACTCGTCACCACCAGCGGCACACTTTGCACGCTGATACCGAGGAATCGAGAGTTTGCCGCTCGTTGAGGTGCGCGGGATCCAAGAGCCGGGCTTCTTCGCAAGTCCTGTGTGTAATTTATTTTTTTAACCTTCTTCGTCTTCTTCTTCTTTTTCTTTTTTATCGAGACATTTTCACTCGAAGAGCCATTTTTTGTTGTGAATACTTGCCTTGTTCCGTGTCCTGTGATCGTTTTTTTTTCATCACTTTCCCCCGCCGTTTCTATCTTCTTTTTCATACCGCGCCGAAGTGTCTCTCGCGTTCTCCGTTCGGTTCCCGTTCGCGCGTATTGCCGGGCTTCAGGGTCTTTCAATCCTCATCGGCGGCCTTCGCAACTCAAGGATATATTGTAGGTATACCTACGCCAACCAACAGTCGTGAGCTGAGACCAAGGACGACTGGCATTGGCGCGCCCGAAATTCAGAACCGCGCATAGAAACGCCTCGCGATACCGTTCGCCAGTAAAACCGCTTTGCGATCGGCCGATCGCGGATTCATATTATTTTCTAGTTTTTATCATCAATGGTATCCGGGAACTCTGAAATCGATCTCCATTTTCACAATTTTATTCTAACTAATAATCATAACACACGTTAAAACGCGTGCAGCGTGGATTCGGTTGTGTTAAGATCAGAAAAAAATCTTTACGCAAAAAAAAAAAAAAAAATATCGTCGCGGGATAAAATTGCATTGAAATTATCCGTTGATTCACACAATTATAAGTAGATACGAAGTATCTTGATGCACAAACGGGACTGACGAGAGACGTCGGAATGATTTGTCCGGATCGAACTGCCCGCTGCTACTGCAGTTAGGCCATCGGTATGTACGTACATACGATTATAAATTAGGTCGATTTTTTAAAACTTTTTTTTCTTCTCACGTACTCGTCGAAAAGTTAGTTTTCAGCCTAAAACGAAGCCTCGTGAAACCGGAACTAGGCAGTAAAATTCTAAAAGGTGCCTCATCCGGTTTGTATTTTTCAAACACTCTAACCGAAATATCTCGGAAACTATACAAGCTGGGAAGGCTGTTGTTGGTTTCAATTTGTAGACGATCGAATGTTCTTTAAAAAATGTCCTGACTAGTACGTGACATTATTTGTATCAGCTTGGAACACGGGTGAGGATAAAAATTTGCAATGTAATAATCATCTTCGTTCATTTATTCAGTGCACTCGACTTTAAACGTTCGTATCGAATACAAGATGAACATTTAGGTGTACGGTAGTCTTGGACCTTTTTTTTTTATAGAAAATTTGATTATCTATAAAATGAAATCACAAACAGCTTTCCAACTTGTATAGTTTTCGAGATATTTCGGTTAGTGTTCGAAAAATTCAAACCGGACGAGTCACCTTTTAGAAATTTGCTACCGAGTTCCGGTTTCGCGAGGCTTCGCTTGAGACTGAAAACTAACTTTTCGAAGGGTGCGTAAGGATAAGAAAAAAAGTTTGAAAAAAAATACCGGCCTCACATGCATACGATAACCCAGCACCGGATCGCGATTCCATTTCGTCATACCACACTGCACTCTGACGTTATAATTGAGTCAGATATAATTTAATCTCAATTCTATATGTACGGAAAATGTGCGAAAGTAGGAATAAAAAAATTAGCGGACTAGTCTCGGGTTTGAAATAAATAAAATAAGTAAAACGTTTTGCGCAAGGTTCAGGAAAAGGAGAAAAAAATTATCCCTCTCTCTCTCTCTCTCTCACGGGGAGTTGACAAATCTTTTCATACATTCCGACGGCTGCTCGGGGGTTTTTTCGCTCTTATAACGCACAAGCGGTAGACAAATCTCGGTATGCATTTTTATACACAGATATTGTATCTCACAGTCGCATAATCGGTAGATGCTTGTGTCATTCGTACGGTAAGATCGAACAACTACGCGACGATGTGTTTGACGTTTCGGGGACAGATCTCGCCTTCGTTCAAACACATACATACGATTATTATATTCGGTATGGTTAACCTGATCTACTTCTATTTTTCTCTAGTTTCTAAGTTTAACTCATATTCTCTACTCTTCTATCTTGCGGGGGGGGGGGGGGTCTTGATCCAACACTGTTAAAAATGATTGTACACGGTACAAAAGAGTTGTGAATTTCCGAAATCAGGCTGAAAATTTACAAATTCGGTTCAGCGACGTAAATTACTGTGTATTTGTTTTAAATATTTACATTAAAAATTTTCTTGATTTTACTAAAATTTAGAAAAACAACGCGAAAAAGCGCTATTTGAATTCAGCAAACTGTGTGGTAAATTTGTTGTATTTGTAAATCGAATGAACAGTGAACGTATGGTGAATTAACTCTTCCGTTTCCGGATAAAACTTTCAATAATGTGCGTCGGAAGTTCCGTAAAGAAATTTTTAACAGTGTAGAGCCTATGTAATAAAACCATCCATCCATCCATCCATCCATCCATCCATCCATCCATCCATCCATCCATCTATCTATGAATCTATCCGTCTGTCTATATGCGTATCTATCTATTTATCTATCTATCTATACACGCATTGGTTGCAGCGTGTCTGACAGCGGCAAAAGATTCATAAAAGAGGAGGATGGAACGGCGAGTAACCGCGACGTCGCAGGGACGAAGGGACGACAAGTGAAATAGTGTGCGTGTGAGGGAGAGCGATTCAAAGAGAGAGAGAGAGAGAGAGAGGCGTCGGGACGCCTAGCGGAGCCGGCCGAGCCCACGTGGTTGATCGTCGTTGCCGCGTTGCAGTCGCTTAGAGGCTTTCGGGATGTTCGGGGGTGCTTTCACGGAGGCCCGAGTCCCCGGTGTGTGTACGTCGGACCTTCGGCTAAAAGTTTCCTGACGTTTTTCGCCGCGCGCGCTACGCGATATGGACATACGTCAGCCACGTGTGCGGGGGTGATGGCGGCGGGGACCGGAGGGGGGTGGGGGCGGTGGGAAAGGGGGGGGGGGGGGAGGGCAGAAATCGAGCTTCCCCATTCGTCCCCGGACGAACCAATCCGACCCGGCAAAGGGGAGACGCTGCCCGCATCCAGCATCCCCGTCAGCCGAGAGGGGGGGGGGGGGGGGGGGGAGCCAACCCGGAGGACGAGGGGGTTGGAAACTCCCGCTCCGTTCTCAGCGGGACGAGAAGGGCGGGTGGCGCGGAGAAAATCGAGGGTGAGAGAGGGAGAGAGAGGGGAGAGAGCGAGAGGGAGAAACAGAGACGGCGATGCGTCAGGGTTGAAGGGATGCGGGATTTCGCCCCGTAGCGTCGTCCTCACGAGTTCGGTTTCCCCGCGAGTTGTTTTGTTTTCTTTTTCGTCTCCCCCCCCCTCCCTCCCGCCCCTCCCTCTTGCCCACCTTTTCCTTCCTTTTTATTTATTTGTTTCTTTTTTTTTATTATTTAATTTTTTTTTTCACTCATGTTTTTTTGTTCTACACATTCCGTTTCGTACACGTATCATGTACGCATATGTATACACACACACGTACGCATGTAACAATTGTAACGTGCATTATGGACGTTTTAATTACTCGATAGAGTTTTTTTTTCTCTTTTTTTTTTTTTTTTTTCATCAATTATTACTTTTTTCGTTTTGCAGGTTAAAAAAAAAAACATTTTGCTCTCAACTCTCTTACCTTCATTCTCTGTACTTTCGTTGTATTCGTATTGTCGTGTAGGAAACAAATCCGTTCTATAGCCGATGGGAAATTGATGCGACGGTGCGAAGTGAATCGAGAATAGAAAAAAGTAATAGGCAAACACGCAATAATCCGTATATTTTCCTTTCTCTGCATACATATATAACACACACACATATATATATATATATTTATATGTATATGTACATTTTTTATACATGCGTATAACCTTTGAAATCGATTTTTCGTTACACTGTCGCAAAAAGAGCGAATGAGAGAGAGAGAGAGAGAGAGCGAGAGAGGGGTTGGCTGGATGGGGTAGATTGACCCACTGGGCAAAGATATCTGCGACGTATATAACGCGTGTACCTCCGACCATCGTTGATACGGGCAAGAGTAGATGGGTATCAGTATCGTTTATTGGTATAGCAGTAGTAGGTACGTCATGAAATGAACGGGCAGTGCCCGAGGTCTCGAATACTCTCGTTACGTCACTGACCCGAGAAGGAGAAGGAGAAGGAGAAGGAGGAGAAGGATACGGAGAAGAAAAAGGAGGAGGAGGCCGAGGAGAAGACAACGAGAGGGGGGATCCCGGGGGACAACGTCGCGGAGGAGTGAACAAAGGACGCTTTGAAGGGAAAAGAGAAGGATTCGAGAAAAGGAGGCCCGAAGTCCCCCGTTCTTCCTTCCACCACGCATCGCATCGCCCACCGCAAGACTCTTCGCGACGCCGCTGCCGCTGCCGGATCGCAAAGAGGGATCTATCTGCCTTTCTTCGTCCGTTCTTGCCCTTCTTCTACCGCGGTATACTTCTCTTCCGTTCTCCTCGCGATCTACGCTCGATGATGCCGGATAGATGCCGTCTCCGTCCCCTCGTCCACCTTCTGCATTATACATATATACGTACATACATGCATGCCGATACCCGACGCCCCCGAGATATCGTTTATACGTATATCAACCTACTTTCATTGTGTGGAATTTATTGTGTTTTCTTCCCTTCTTTCTTGTCTAATTAACAACCTTTGACATTATTCTAGTTACACGTGTAATTCTCTATTGCAATCTCATTCGACGAGCCGTTTCGCAGTATTTCTTGTGTACACTCGCAGCGTATCGAAGTATACGAACGAGTCCCTAACCATGCGGGGAGAAATACTTTTCGTCGATGTTTCTTCGTCGCCTCTTCTTTTTTTTCCGATATCTTTCCTTTTGCTCTCGGATCTTTCTCGTTTTCATTTTCATTCTCACGTAGGAGATTTCGACGTCGAGGCTGGAGCGCTGGTGCTGTGCTGTTCCGGCACTGGTTGTAACGGAACTACCACCACCACCACCACCGCCGCCACCATCGCTACACGTTGGGAAAAAGGAGAAGCTTGCAACCTCCGGTATGGTGTATACTCTGCTATCTAGGGACATTCCACGATCCACCGTGAGGCGGCATGGCAGAGCTGCCGCTGCTGATGCTGAGAGAGAGAGAGAGGGAGAGACCAGCGTGTGCGATATTCCTCGAGTGAAATATTTCCAGATGAACTCTCGAGGCCTGTCCGACAGCAGAGAGAGAGGGAGAGGGAGAGAAGGAGGGACGGTAATCACTCCGACGTTCCTCCTCGTCTCTCGAGTCCCCCTCTCTTCGTCGTCTCGTTCATTCGTTTTCCTCCTTCGTTCGATTCCCTCAATTCCTCTCCGTCTACTTCGCATCTTCTCCTTCTCCTTCTCCGTCTCTCTCTCTCTCTCTCTCTCTCTCTCTCTCTCTCTCTCCCGCCCTCCCTCCCTCTCTCCACACTGCAGACTCTGACGTCGAACCGAGCGGAGGCGGCGACGCGGAGGGAACGGGCGGCTAAATTGGGAACTCAGGTATATAGGTGCGGGAGTGCAAAACCCGCGGCGAGGCGACCCACCTTTCCAACACCCCCCGCCGCCCCCTCCTGCGGGCTTGCGAGCGAAGGCGAGAGAAGGAAGCAGGATGGAAAATAGGTGATGAAAAGATCGCAGATTCGAAACGATCGGAACGGATAGAAGAGAAAAAGAAGAAGAGGGAGAGAGAGAGAGAGAGTGAGGGTGAGAAGGGCGAGGAGACGAGACAACCGGGACTCGGATTCAGTCACCTGCGGTAGGTCCGAACCTTCCTTCCGTCGCCGACGGCGAGGTGTCAACGGAACGAATATCTATACATATTACATATGTACCTCTGTGTCGAAAAATGATTGGGCCGAAGTTGGAAAGAGAGTAAGAAGCTGGTAAAATTTTGCCTGATAAAACAAGACAAACTAATTGTAAGCGAAAAACAATTCTGCGTACCCGTATACGTTAGACGATGTACGCGTGTACGTAGGCATTGGCGTACACGTATCAAAGAAATAGTAATTTTCGCGCAAGGTGTAGGAACGATGACGGCGACGGTGCCGCGGTGCCGTCGTCCCTGGATCGGTGATGCCCACCACCACCACTGCTGGCTAATACTCGGTGCCGAGGTGCTGCGAGGGGTAGGGATGACGGCAGCGGGGTTCGAAGCTCCGTAGAAGGGAGGCAGCGGGGAACGCGGAGCGAAGCTCTCCCTCTCCCTCTCTCTCCATCTCTCTCCCGCTCCCCACGAGCGTCTGAGCGGAGCTGTCAAGTTTCCCGGGAGTGCATGTGTGCGCGTGTGTGTGAGAAAGAGGGAGAGATCGGGGTGGCGTATGGATTTGTGTGCGGCATGGCACGGCTCTCTCTCTCTCTCTCTCTCTCTCTCTCCCTCTTTCCCTGCGACGGCAAACGAGGGTGGAGGGGTGGAAGTGGAGTTGCTCGAGGGGTGGTACGGGGGCCAACGTCCGCCCGTTGCTAGTCGTCGATCCCTACGCTGGTGTGAGTGCGAGTCGATGTGCGCGCGGCGAACCCGTTGGAAAATTTAGTCCATCCCGATGCGCGGGTGGGTGGATGAGGGAGAGAGAGAGAGAGAGAGAGAGAGAGAGAGAGAGAGACTCGGCCATTTTTGCCGTTCGAGCACGTGAGCGTCATTTTTTCCTTTTCCATATTCCTTCCCGCCCCCGATCGTCTTATATCCTCCACCCCTCCCTTCCCCTTTGCCGCGCATTTATTCCTCGAAAAGGCAGTTTTCGCCCCGCGTCCGAAGGGATGGTGGACCTGTTCAGCTCCCGCAACCTCGCCGCCGGACACTTTCGGTATTATATACGCACACACACCCCGGCGTTACTACTTGCCGTTCTAATGCTACTCTCTGATACAGAAACGCAGAGCCTCCTCTAACTTCGGAACGCTTGCGCGGAACCCGTTATCTTCACGCGGTCTCTCGCATCTGATAGATCTGTCATAGTGTACAGGTATCTGCATGTACGTACGGATAGGGACCCGTAAGAACCGCTGCAAATGCACTCAACGCGCATGCACATTTTTGAATCTTCCCTCGCCGCCTCGAACGAACTTCTTTCATATACGTGCGGTACACGTAGGCACCTTTACGTACAGATATCACACACGACTGTGCGTATACGTATATCCCTCGGACTCCGTTCGCAGGCACGAAACTTACGAGGCGTCACTTTCGCACCGAGATCCGACCGACGCGGATTGCTTCGTTGCGTTCTAACTTCTTCGACGGGAAGATAGTAAGGGAGGCGATTCGGGGCGCGAGCAATGACTGATTAGACCCTGCGAGAATGGGGGAGGGATCATCCTCTTCCTCGCTCTTCTCTCTCTCTCTGTTGTTGTTATTATTATAATATTTTCGTTCTTACATTTTTACGAACGATCCGCACCGAGAGCCTGAATATGAAAGTTAACGTCAATCCGGAAATGTCGCGTAATCGAAAAGAGAAGGAAGAAGGAAAATAAATAAATAAGCATACCGGAGACAAACGTAACGCTCAAAATTACAAAACTTTTCACGGTATCGGTAAAGTAGATGAAAACCGTTTTGCGTCGTCGAAAATACTGTGAAGCTACGAAATTTTCATCGGCAATCGGGTATAATCTTCGGGCGGAAGAATATCCATTTTTATCATTTCGGTTTGGTAGCTTGAAATTTGTCTTCGTTTACGAATAAGGGAATGTAAATAATTCGGTTAATCGAATCGGGACACTCGATCAGGTTTTCGATCATTTCTAATATCCTATTCGCGTTTGGCGGTAATGAAGAGAACTCGTTGAAATTTCCGATTTTCGAAAATTTTGTCCGAGAAATTCGCGGAAGAAGGGAAAATGATCCAGTCGTGCCGCAGGATCATCGTCGGTCCTGTTCGACGCGTACCCGTGGCTAAAAACCCCGGAGGCTACGAATATACCGACGAGGGAACTTTCTTCTTGCCTCTTTGCATCGCGATCAGCATCGGCAACAGCGGCATCAGGTCGTTCCGTCATTGTCCACCGTTACCGGCTCACCAGCTTCCCTCTCAGTTCCCCTCGAATGACGCCGCCTCTCGTTTTACTTGATTAAGTAATGCCAGTTCAGAGTTATCTACCTGACTCCCGACATCCTGCACGTCTCTAATTTTCTTTCTCTCTCGCACAACATCAACAATCTTCTCGCTCGCCGAACAAGCATCTATCTGTACCGACTGTTTGAATTTTTCAAACCGTACAGCGATCGCAGCTTTTTTTTTTTAAATAATTCTCAGATAGCAAAGATCCTGCCGTTTACAGTTTTTGGTACACCCTGTGGTAAAAATTACATCTCACGTTGAAACCGAAGATGGGGATAAACGAAGATCGGTACAGGTATACTAAACATCGACATTGGTAACAGCGTGTTTCCGATACTCGTAGAAAATTTCTTACTTACGGAGCGAAGAAGTGAAAAAAAAAAAAAATACGACCAATCCGATTTGAAAAATTGTTTATTGATATCAAGTTGAGAAATGATACCATATGTATTTTTGTCCCCAACGCAACGCCCTGTGTAACGAAATGTATATTAGAATTACAAGTATAAAAAAATATTCGTCATCGGAACAAAACGATTTCGATGGAAAACAAAGCAGGAATCATCAATTAAAACCTAATTATAACCTTCGACGTTAATATGAATAATATGATTATTTGATTTGAACAGAGACGAGACGTTGTTCGGGGTTTTCAATTCGTTGACCCGTCGCGTGATGCGCGTAGGTACAGATAGTTACTCGCTTAAATATGAGAATTAAGAAACGGGCGGGGTGGAGTAGGGTTGCCTTCTCAATGATCCGCGGGACGATGTTGACGGTTGGAACAAATTTTTGCCCGGTATAATTTGGGAGATTTAGGCGGCGCCGGAAGCTCCGAAGGGAAAAGTACACGCGGACGCCCCTTTGGTGATACACACCGTATATATATATATATATAGATATATATGTGCGCGCGTGTGTGTATGACAGGGTATAGGGTCTAAGGTGTGGGTGTAGGTTGGATGGTGGAATGGTTGTGTGGGTAGTTTGGATGCGTATATAGCGAGCTGAGCCCGCGGTAGCGTTCGTTCGTTCGTTCGTTCGTTCGTTCGTTCGAGTTCAGTCTTGAGCGGGTAAGGCTGGGTGGGCTGTGCAGCGGAGAGGTAAGGCTATGTGTCGCAACCCTCGGATCGATCCCCCTCGGTTGGGTAAAGGCACAGTAGCGCACACTCTCCGACGGGTAGAGAGAGAGAGAGAGGGAGGGAGAAGCGTTCGCCCCATTCGTCCCCAACGCCGCGACGCCACAGCCTCCATCCACCCCCGCCCCCACCCCGCGTCTACAATCCGGCCGTATTACGTACGTAGAACGTAGATACGTACAACACGTAGGCACAGAGACGTCGCACACACCCTCCTCCGTCCGCGCCCTCTGCACGACGCAGCGTAGAGCTGCAGCCCGATGCCAACGTAGCCTCTGCAGACGTAACGTGGGTTACGTAGCCGACGCGAGGCGACGCGCAGAAACTCCGGAGGGGAATACCCTGCGACTATGATCACCGAGGTACATCCAGTGCCGAGAGGTGCACACGGCTAATGGCTCGCGGGATATGGCCCGGCGTGGGGGGGCTAAATTAAAAGGACTCGCGTCTGCAGGGCTGCCGAGTAAAGCAACGGAGGTCACTTCTTCTTCTTCTTCTTCTTCTTCTTCTTCTTCTTCTTCTTGGCGGGTTGTAATCCTCCGTCAACACCCCGCCGTTCTACTCGATTTTCTTCGTTCGTCACGAGCGTTAGACGAGGCTTCGGTACACGTGGAAGACCGGTCGAATGCGACGAACGCGTTTCGGGTATAGCCGAATTTTTTTTTTTTTTTTTCACCCCAGGGGCAGGAAAAGCTCAGCCATCGAAACTCTTTGTACCAATCTGCAGGCGTAAGGTAATCCTTGTGTTTGCAAAGATCGAGTACTCCGTGCAAGCTCCCAAGGTGCTGTCGGGAACTGTTCCGCCGAGGATCAAGACGGATCTTGATCGGAATTCTATCGTTTTTCCCGCTCGCGGGATTATCAGGTTTAACAATTCGTTGCGGTTGTTCGATCCGTCCTTGCCGATCTCTTGTGTTTCAAATTCCTACGATACGACTTTTCCGTCAGTCTGCAGGCCAAGTTTAATGCGGGATGATGAACCGATCGCGGTTTGACTGGTTTTCATTGTTGTTTTTTATTAATCCTTTTCGACTTCGTCATTTACCGCCTGAAATTATAATGTCCGAGATATTGAAATTTGCAGGGTGACAAAGTTGTGGGCCTTGTTTCAACGATCTTCCGATCTTATTCTCAGTCAGTGGAAATAGAAGTAGAAGTAACGTTTTACCGAAATGCACCGAAAAGGCTGACACATCGTGAAAATATTATTTACCAACATTTACCTATGTAAGTTTCGTTTGAAAGGAACCGAGTTATACGATAATTTGCCGTTTGTTATCGACATAATAATGTTATATTCATGTAAATCGCATGTACACGCTACTTATTTTATACAGGTATACGGGGAATTCCATGCGAACCCAACCAACGTCTGACCCTCATGATTTCTGATTTTATTTGAAAAATTTGTCCGCAATTGTCCCAACTCTGAAGCGGTAAGCCCTGATTTTTTCAACATTTTTCATTCAACTGGTTAAATATTTCTAAACATTGAGATCGATTTTGAAAATTGCCTTTTTTAAAAATCTTAAAGAATTCTCGGAAACTGCATCTTCTTTTCCAAATATTTCTAGACTGAGTCCACGGGAAGCCGACTTTTTTCCATTATTTTTCAACGCTTTTAATATTTCGTAACAACTAAAACATTGTTTAAACCGTTTGAAAATTCCCAAAAAATTCTAAAAACTTATATCATTTACTCAGAAAATTTCTAAGCTAGTTTTACTGTAAAGTTGATAAAAAAAAGAGTTGAATGTGCCAAAAAAATACACAAAAGTAGCTTCATAATGAAACCAGTGTAGAGATGTGCTAAGAGAAAAATAAAAGTTTTTCAGCATTTTTCGGGAATTTACAAACCGAGAGTGCTGAAAAAAAGTGGTAAAAAAAAAAAAAAAACAGTCTTGAAATGTTTAGAATATAAAATACAGTTTCTGAGAATTTTAAAAAAGCACCTTTTCAAAATCACTTAAAATATTAATAAATGATCGAGCAGCAGCGTAAAAAATGTGAAAAAATTCAGGGTACTATTTCGCTACTAGGGACAATTGAAAAAAGAAATTTTTTAACAAAATCAAAAATGTTTGGGGTCTAACTTTGGTCCGATGTTCCCATGAAATTCCCCATCCATACATATTAAACATACCATGTATACACTTAGATCTTGTACAAGATAAAATCTGAACTGATGTTTTTTTTTTTTTTTTTGTTTCCCCGTTGTAAAAACTTTTCACGTTTTCATCGAACCATTCGATTTCGAAGCTTGCGCGCAGAGTTTTCAGAATGCTGTCAATCGAGCGTCGAAACTTTGCGATGTAAAAAAAAAAAGAAAAAAAAAAAAACTTGAATGACAAAAAAGTGAAATTTGATCGGAGGAGCGAAATCGAGGCTTTTCGAAGTTGTTCGGATGGATTTTTACGCCGAAGGACAATTGTTCGGCGCGGCGCAGTGCGCCTGGATCCCCCTCGACTCCGGTTAGGTATAAGCTCGCGATCTTGACGCCGACGTCATCCTCGTCGGCTCGGCACCCAGAGAGCAACGGTGCGACGGGCGGTGTTTCGAAGCTCGGATAGCTCGATCGATACCGCCGCCCCTCTGGCTCAGCCGATTTTTTCTATTCGACCCCCGGGCATGCGCGGACCGAGCAGCTCGCCCGTGGGTAGGAGTTCCCATTATATCGCCAAACATCCCCGCCCCTCCCTCGTTTCGCCGTGATCTACCCTCGCCCCTCACTCCTACCCCTGTTTGACGCAGTGCCATAACCAGGAGGAAAAGAGCCCGTGGTTAAGCCCGAGTTTTTCATCATTCCCTTTACTCCGCGATCGTATTAATATATTATATATATGTACGCGCATATACTGTATATATGTATATAAATTTGTTATAGGTTTGATATAATTTCTCTTGGATATTCCCGCGCTGTTTCGTCACTGAATATTTTTTTTTTTTTTTCTTCTGATTTGATATTTAGTTTTATTTTTCACCACTCTCTTCGCGATCCGCGCAGGAAACGAGAACTTTCACATCTTACATAGCGTATAGAAATGATCAGCTCTCGGTCACCGCACTGATTCAACTGTGCGTATTATGCGCTGTTACTCCCCCGCGTATTCCATTTTCCCGAGGATATTACGGGTGCACACACCGTGTGCATCCGCTCAGAACGTAACGCCGCTTCCTCTGTATAATACGCATGTGTGATATTGTCGTGTGTTCGCGTGTGTACGCGAAGAACGTCCCATTCAAAGTTTTTCACCTCCTCCCCCCGACCGACCGACCGATCCTCGTTCCGAACGGTATGGGTATATACCTGTATCACACATTCGTATCACCGTTGAATAATAATTGACGAGTGTTGTCTGCATTTATAAGTGTAGGTACGAGGGGTGTAGAAACATCGAGGCATGTGACATGTTCACCTACTATGCGTGTACGCTGAGAGAAATTTTTATTTATTAAAGATGCGGGGTGAAAAAGGAGACGATTATTCGGGGTGCAGTTAGGTCTGATCGGTATTGTACACCTACTTTGCGGACTAATTTGTTGATTGTTATGACACAGAGTCTTAAATATGAATTTGGAGTATTAGACGCAAGTGGTATGTCAGGTGCGTGTCAACCGATATTGGGAATTTCAGAGCTGGAGGTAGAAGATGAAAAACCGTCAGTGAGCGTAACAGGCCGAATCTTAACCCTTTGATTCAAGTTGGGACGCTCAACGTCCCACCCCTTGTTTTTCTTGCATTTTTTTATTTATTAAACCACTTTTTGGTAACAACTGCTGAATTTTTTGTCCGCCATATTGAAACGATTATTTTGAACGTCGAGTTTAGATTCGTTATCAGTGACCCCAAAAACCGTGTAACACAAAGTTTTATCAAAGTTAAATAACTTTTTCAATTTACGTTTGCCATATTGGATCCGCCATTTTGAATTTTCGAATTTCGATTTCGGATTCGTAATCAGCGATCCCAAATGCGCGTGAATGCAAAATTTCAAGTGAATCGAATGTAAGGAATAATGTATGCGTGAATGAGTTAAACAGTGTTGATTGGATCCATTTCTGCCTAACTTTGCAAAATGTCTGATCGTATGAAGTGATGTTCGTTCCTTTGATTTACTATTTTGAAAGGTGCAAAGTTTTCAACAAGCCTTAGTTTAGTTCGCTTTAATGCGGTTGGTACTTGTACATTATTGACTGAAAAAACTATCGTTTCAATGTAATCCATGCTACACGAATTAAATGCCACATCAAACAACGTCAAAGAAATATGCGATTTTAAATTGACAGGCTAATTCAACGGTATTACACCACGAATGATTTAGTTCTACTGATTTTACCAAACTGTCGCCTCTTCGAATAACTGCTCGTCTTACTTCTCTTGCGAAAAAGGATTTTTCACGCGTCACGGGAAGTATTTTGCTAAATGAGCAAAAATTTTTTTCAGATTTACGATGCAACATATTATTTAATAGCGGAATTGACTAATCTTTATCCACCGAATAGATTTGGCGAAACACTGCATAAACGCGATTTAGCTGAATCTAACAAAGGTTATTTAATATTTTTACAAATACCACGTTCAAAGTATTATTTCATCAAAAAAAAGAAAAAAAAAAACTAAACAAAAATCGAGATTTCTTAATTTGTAGATTATTTTATCGGATTAAATTTTTTTCTTACAATTTTGAAACAATTACTTCATTAATTTTTGCCACTTACAACAAAACATCGTGTTCCCACGAAATAACTTACTACGAAATGCGTCTGCGGACTGATTCCTTTTAAAAATAAAAAAAAAAAAAAACAAAAAGTCTCCTCCGAGTTCGTTCTTTTAATATCGAAATGGGATGGGCGAGAGCGTGGGAGGCACAAGTTTCAGTACCGTCTCTGTACGCCGGGAATTTCAGGTTCGTTTAGAACACAGAGTCCCACCTATACATCCCGGCTCACCTACGCGGTTAGATTGCCTCGAGTGTTCGGATTGCTTAAACTCACTACAGATCCATAATGCAATGTGTGTATGTGTACCTGGAGCAAGCAGCGAAGGACGATTCGGTCACTCCGGACGTCGTCAACGTGATGAGAAAAATCACGGTTAAATATCATCTTCACCAAAATCGCGTCCGACGTCTCGTGCTCGTTTCATTCTCGAAGGTACGATTCCAGAGCCACGTGGACGAGTTGAATTTTCGCGTGAATACGAATTCGGCGTCGGTCATTTCCTCGACGATTACTGCGTCATACGTCATAGCCGGGACCCGCGTGACGCAACCTTGCGTAGCGTGTCTCTCGACTCGTCTCTAGGAGCATTTTTTTGACCCTGAAACTCGCGAAACATCAGGTCGAAGCTCGATGCCGGGCTTCTTCATCCGCTCTATAATTATCGAGGCGATAATCACAGCGAGTTCTTCTTCCTCCTTCCGCGTGGTAAAAAAAAAATTAGCGACAATTTTTCGACAGCTAAGATGATACGTGGAGATGATCCGGGCTCGAAACCTACCCGCGAGAAGAAGATGATTCTTCGAGGCGCGTGCGGTAATAATGGACTTTTTTCAACACCGGTCACGATATGACGTCGCGAGGCCTGTGTGATAACCCTCGCCACAATGTTCAAGATTAAACGAAGCTTTCGCTTCCACGAAACGCGAGTTATCCACTTGGTTGTACAGTCTTGTGAACTCTTGTGACGTTGAGGTGTAGGGTATTGAGCAATTTTCATTTTCTCACGAGAATAGATCCTATTTTTGTCGCCAAACATCGGTTGGGTTTCAACGTATTTTTCATTGTTATTTTATTGTCAAGTGCGATCCGGTCAACCGGGACCGATAAATTTTCATACGAATTTACAATCGAGCAATAATGAAAAACATAACCTCAAAACACCGTCTCGCGGTAAAATAAATAGATTAAAATTCTGCACGATATTCATTGAGGTATGGCCGAACAGATCGCACGATCTGACGATGGCAAGATCATTTTACAAGAATCTTCGAGCAGATTCCGAGTTTCAGGAAAAAATTATACCGCTTCTTGTAAATACGCGTAAATCGGTCACGTGACGTTGCGCGCAGAATTGCTCAACGTCGCTTCGTACTTCACAATATTATTCGTCGCGCTGCTGAACGCTGGCATTTCCCGCTCGACTCGTCTTATCAACGATATTTCTCGGCACCATTTTAGTAGACGTATTTAGTACATGTATGTATTACTTTGGCTCGTTTGTCGTGCGAGCGAAAATTACGGGGTTTTTCACTGGAGCAAAAATTGACACTACGATTAGATATTTCACGATTACTTACATTTTACAGAGTCTTTACGAAATATTGCTTGAGAAAGAAATTTTACTCCGATTATGTGATTTCTCACGATTTCTAAGATTTCATATAATTTCTTAAGATTACAAAGAGGTTTCTGTAATCCTAAAGGATTTCTCACGACTACCGCTGATAACAAATACAGAATTTTATTTTAATACGAGCAGCCCGTCGCGGCTTCCCCCGCATCCAAATTTAATGTGATAAAATGAAAATTCGAATTCAGATAAAAAAAATCTTGCAAACAGTTGAGGATATTCGAACCGAGACCGATGATATCCGACCTTGGTGAGAATATTGACCCGTTTAGCGGTTGGCGGCAAATTTAGGGATTTTCAAAGCAATCTGGCTTTTTTAGTTGGAAATTTGGTGATTTTGATTTTTTTTATAACGAATTCATTTTTAAACCATTTTTTTTCCCTGCAAAAATTCGGATGAACAAAATGAAACAATCACAAACGCGAAGACATTCTACTCACAGTCAAATATGAAATCAAATAAGCTAAGCCTACAATCAGATATGAATCCAAATAACGAGTCAAATATAATTTCAAATAAGAAAACCCAACATCCCGACATAACCTGAAATGAACAAACCCCAAACAGACCGTATAAATACTCGAGTGTATAAAAAATTATTTGTCTATTTCACATTCAGGTTTTCCAATTACAAACAAACGAAATTGGTCCGGGAATTGGCGGGATTTGACAAAGACTCTAGCAGGATTGCGACAATCCGAGTTGGCAACACTGACAACAACTTACCAAAGTTTCATCGCAATCGGATGATGCCTGTTATCTATTTAAAATCTATTATAATACATCTCTACATCAATTCTTTCTTCAGTTCTTAAGCACATTCAGGATTTTTTTCAAAATTGTATCACAGATTCTGATCAGGTACGAGAATAGTAAAAACTGATAAAAGAGAGATAGAAAAAATCGCAGTCCCACTCTGAATCTTGGGTGAAAATGTTTCATTTCGGAAACCATATGTTTTTTTATTACTCTTGTTTCATAAAAATGAATTTGGGTGTTTTTCGGATGGGTTTAAAAAATTATAGGGTAAAGGAGAGCGATTAAAAAAAAATGTGAATACATTTTTCGACGATTTTCAGGGTTCCTGATAACTTGGGAAAAATTCATGGTGAAGTAAAAAAATTTCGTAGAAATCGGCGTAGAATTCCACATGCCCGTGTAGATTACTGATTTCAGTGTGATAATTTCGGAGATTACGAAGTGATTTCAAACGATATTGCACATCTTGGTGAAATATGGCGCAAAGGGTAGCACGTCGCAAGTTTTTGTGGCATAGAGATAAAGAGCCACGATATAGTTTTGCGCAAAACGTAAGCAACGCCGCGCGGCCTTAACGTTGCAGGTCTCATCGACCTGAAACCTACTTTGCTCGATCGTCGCCGGGAACTATTCGTCGACGCGAAGCGTACGACCTTCGTCTTCGTGTCTAGGATGCCGCATGAAATAACGCCTCGTTGTTCTTTAACTTTTAATTTTATGGTGTTTCAGCACCTCGAATTAGAGGCGTGCGAGAGAGTTCGCCGAAATGTATAATTTATTGAACGATACATGACGAAGTAAATTTCAATAACACAACTCGCACCGTCGCTTTTTCTTTCGCTCTTTTATTTGTCGTTTTTTTTTTTTCTTTTTTTCTTTTTTTTTTATTTTCTCTGCTTTTTGCTGCGGGAGAGGAGAAATTTTTATACACACGTATGATCGAAAACCAGAAAGCGGGTACTGTTCGCTTCGATTGTGAGATCCTCAAGCCGATCCGTCTGTATTATTTATGGTCGTAAATAAAAAAACTAACGAATTAGAAAAGCAACAATCGCAGTGTGGAAAATATTTATCGACCGCGGTAGATTGTCGTAGAAATTCAAATCGAATTCGGCGGTAAATCGTGTGGTACGATTCGATAATTTTTAACAGACACAGTTGATAAACGGAATTTATCGATCGGTAACATTCAGAGTTTGACGATGGAGTTAGAAGTCACAGTGATAACGAGCGTTGAAAATCTCTGCTGAATATATGATGAAAAAAATACTAGAGGATAAGAAAGAACCGAAGGTAAATAAATTCCCGAAAATGTTCGGCACCGGCACCGTTGGCCGCCTAAATTTAGAAAGTAACCAGTCAGCCCAGCTTCTCGGTGTGGATTTTACACTGCACTCGTATAAACACGTGCAGCGTTGAGCGTTACATTGTGAGTATAAGTTGTATACGGTACATGCGCACAGATATAATACGAACGTCGTACGGAGTGTATATAGATTAAAACTTTCGTTCCTAGAGCGATACAGAGCCGCTGCTACGGCCAGAACAAAGTCCATGCACAAATCCTGGCGGCCCCGACTTCCTGAACCGGTTAAGGAGCGAGAGAGGGGGGGGGGGGGGGGATACGGCTTGGACGGTCTGAAATCATACCTATTTTTAGGAGTTTTTTTTTTTTTTTTTTAAGAAAATGAAAACACTTGAAGCAATTTGAGTTTCAGGGGTTTGTTGTCTATAGTTTTAAGAATATTTTGGAATTTTTTCAATGAAATTAATAACAAAATGGCGGCACGGCGCGTGTGAGTAGCGAGCGACTCCGAACTCGCGGGCTTTTGCGGTGGCGCATCTTTTGACATTAGTGTCCAACTTGCAACAGATCGAAAAATGTTTTTTGACTTCAAAACACCTTTCCGGATTCGAGCTCGTAACCCAAATGATAAAAAAAAAAATCTGTTTTCAAATACGTACGACTATGAACAAAAAAATTTCATTTTTCAATCAATAAATTGTTGAAAATGTTTCTATAAAAAAATTTTGGTATTGAAATTCAAAAATCTAGCCACGAGCTCGAATCGATAAACAAGTTTTAAAGATTGTCTCAATGTTTCAAGTCGATGGGATCAAAATTTACCGAGAAATCTTCGCCAACGGATTGAAAACTTGCTCGTTCGCTACTTATACGCGGCATGCCGACCTTTTGTTATTAATATCAGTGAAAAAATTGTAAAATGTTCTTGAAACTATAAATAATAAATCCTTCGAAGTTAAATTGCTCCAAATTGTCATTTTCTTTATAAAAAAAGAAAAAAAACTCCCAAAAATAGGTAGGATTTCAGACCATCCAAGTTAGTTTTTGAAAATAATTGTAAACCCGCACTGAAAATCTCTTCGAAATTCAAAATTCACCTGCCCAACATCAGGACCACAATATCGTTTTTATTTATTGCTCAGACGTTGGGAATTTCGCAGTGGTGTCGTTCTTGTGCAAAAATTTTTTTTCACCCAAATGTGTCGGACAATTTTCAGAGCTTTGACCTCTCGGTATCCGTTCTCCCGTATGTATGGGATTACCGACGGTAGAGGGGATGATGGGATCACGTGTGGGTTCGGTCCTTTTCCCTCTGAACAGTCCGATGTCGATCAGCGTCTTTATCGCGACACTCGTCGAACGATGAACTTGCAACCTTGTTACGTTACCGAGTTATTCGTACAGCAAGTTACGGTCAGGCTGTCGCTTTTCGCGCGCTTTGATTATGCTTCAATCGGTCGGATTCATACCTTGGGATCCGGCGCGCGTCTTCGATCAATCGATAAGCGAATCGACGAATCATCGTCCACCGGTATTATTGTTCAATTATTTTTCACAATTAAATATGATAATCTTCGCAATCTACGCAAATGTTACGTCACTCCGCATCCTGCAAAATTAATTTTTAGCCTTATATAAGACAAGATTACTGTATATTCGAGTTTTGTGATACTTTCACCCACGATTTTGGGATGAGACGCGTAGAGTAGCGGAACTATCCGCGGAAGAAATTTCAAAACGAGAAAGAAACTGCGTTATGGAAAGGGAGGAAGGGAGGGAGAGTGTGTGTGAGAGAGAGAGAGAGAGAGACAAACAAGGGGGAAAAATTGGGAACTACAAATTCGCACAGAAATTGAAACATATCGTATTATTTCGTACAAAATTGCATACATATGCATAGTTTTTCGTAAGGTATTGTTAATTTTCGTTGAGAAAAATTACAGTATCTTCTGAATCTTTTTACTAAACAACTACAAATTTTCACAAAAATCTACAAGTTTTCTATGAGAAACCATGCATATTTACAAATTTGTGAGAAAACAATTTTTCTTTACAAACTTGTACGAAGTGTCCCAATTTCCTTAAAAATTCGTAGAAAATTGTAGAAATCATTTTGGCAAATGATTGTTGTACCTACAACTAGTCACCTCGTTTTTGGTGTCGATTGTTGGTTTATATCAAATCTGCAATGATCCGATGCATCTAGGCGCCTACTTCTCGCGGTGGATGATACAAACTTTTATCCGATCCCTCGGTCTCTCTCTCTCTCTCTCTCTCCCACGTTCCCAATAATCTCTTTGCAGTGGAAGCGCGTGGCCAACGCTGCGTCTTCTTTCAATCGCTCGAGCGTTTCACTCCGGAGGAATTGCCGTACCTCTCTCTCAGTCTCTCTCTCTCTCTCTCTCATTTCTTTATTTTTGACTTTTTCGTCTTCATCTCTCTCGCACTCGTAGCCGTGCGATGTCGGTGAAACTCCACCACGGTTTCTAGACAGAGTTTACCTTCACTATAGGTTCACGTACACGTTCACCGTACATAACGCCCCTCCCATACCGGATCGCCGTGAGCTCACTCCTCACCGTAGCGGCAAAATAGGAACTTTTCGAAAATGGCCTAGATCTATGAAATCGGCGCGAAAACATAGATTCTAAATACTGAAAATAACGTGAAATTTGAAAGCGTGATTTTGCGTGATCTCTCCATTCGTCAAAAATTATCATGTGGAATATATTATGTGACGAACCAGCCGTTAAGGAATTAACAATTACGTTCGTGAGCTTTCGAAACGAATTAACAGGCAGCGAAATTGACTGTGTTGGAAAAATTCTTTCATCAGGAAAATTGCGTGATTACGGTTTAAAGTGTGAGACGGGACTGTTTTTGCGATATTATGTTGGTTGACGTAGTAAATCTTGTTAATTTCATAACATATATTTATTTTATCGACGATGACTGCTAGATCGCTAGAAACGGGTGATTTCCCCCTTTTCATAACAATATGGAAAATACAGTTTTTCCGGCGAGTGTTAATAATCCTGTCCTTTTTCCTGCACCTGAAAAGTCTCGACGAATCGAATCAAAGCTGCTCACTGCTGGTATTTATACCGATACAGCGCGCAGTGCGCATGCGCTGACGATCATCGCCGTCATCGCCGTCATCATCGCGATCGTCCGACAGACGGCCGTGCCTTACGATTGTGAAACTCGGCGCGTATGTAGGCGCAAAAGCGACTTTGCCCTCTCGTCGGCAGAGCGGCGCCACCAGATGAATCCGCTTCCTGTCTCCTCCGTTCGTCTCGCTCGCAACTAAACGCGGCCCCCCTTCGTCTTTCCGTCGAAGAGTCGTGAGAGCGAGGCGAGGCGAGGCGTTTCTTCTTGGGATCTTTCCGCTTCCCCTCGCTGAGCACCGATCCCATGCCATGCCACGCCATGCCTTACGGAATACGCTGGCACTCACTCTCCTTTCTCATCTCTTCGGAGCTGGAACGGCGCTCGCTGATCGCCGACGTAGTAGCGGTAAATTACCAAGCGAAGTCGTGGGAGAGGGGAGAGAAATCGAGGGACTACGTTTATGATGGCCAGATTTCGATCGGACAAATCGACGTGACGGCAATGTAGAGCCCGATTGCACACGGTGTGTCGACGCGAGTCAAACCCGAATTTGGTACCTATTTGCACACATGCGTTGCTGCATCGGGAAGAATCCGAAAATTAATGGTGCGGGGATCCCGGTTGAGAAAGTACGTTGCCTTGTCGATGAAAATTACGCAACCGTCGGCCCAGGCCTTGTCGACGAGATTTCGTAGCAGAGATTGGATGAACTCGATGTTGAGAATAACGCGATTTTTGATCGATCGAAATAATTACCTAAGATATTACTGTACCTACGTCGTATTGTAATTGTGTACGAGGGGGCGGGGTTGAAGTTTCGAATTTGAATAGTTCCGAAAAACGCCTAATTTCGTATTATTTCATGGCGAAAATCGGAGGAAAGAAATAAAACATTGTGGAGAAACAACAAAGTTTCGAATGGTCGGAAAACCGACGACGGCTCGTCATTTCGAAATGCAAGGATTCAATAATTCAAGTTACGATAGAGCTAAATTCTGATAATTAATATGGACTTACGTAACGTAGTTTACTCGACGAGTGAGTGTGAAAAACTAGAAAAACCGAAAATGGGAATGACCAAGAAAATACAAAGCAAAGACAGCTCAAAGTGGTGAAATTTCACCAAGCCGGAAATTCACAGCACTGAGAATCTTGGATCATTCAGAATTTCGGTGTTTCAGATTTTTGAATTTTCTCATTTTTGCACTTTCGGAACTTTGACTTGTCGGAGTTACGCCCTTTCAGCATTCTGCAATGTGTCTCACTTTTGCCTTAAATATCTTCTTTTTTTTCCGTGTAGATGTGTTTTACACCCGACATTAAACGTACTTACATACATGTATCAATGACGCGGTGGTGTACGAACCAGATGCGCGCATTCCTGAACTACAGACAGAGTATCCCTGTCACACCTTTAGGGATAATCTATAAGGTTAACTATTTCTTTTGCACGCGTCCGTGGCGATTAGCACGCCCTGCGATTGGCACGTGCGGTGACGCTTTTTTGCAACATTCGCGATTCTCCGCGCCGCGTATCGTATTGCGTGCGTGCAGCATGACTCTGCGTCAGGTGCGTACGTCACGTATGTCGCGATACGTCAAGTTCTTGTTCTTTTTTTCTCGCTTCTTTTACTCCATCTTCCTCCCTTCATCGGCGATCCTTCTTGACCAAGCGACGTTTGTCTTCTATGTTATACCTATCATCGAAACTTTCGGCTACCCTTGCAGAGTTATAATAAAGCGATCAATAATTTGAGTTGCTTGTATAGCGGGGTGAGAAAAAAGGAAAAAAACAAAAACCGTCAACTTGTTCAAGTTTTACAACATGCAAGTATTCCGCAGATTTCTAATCAGTATGAATACATTATTTTTCTTCTATACCTCGGTGTGCAACTTTTTTCACGTTAAATGAGCGTTTCCAAAAAGAAAAAAAAAAAAGAAGCGGGCAACTGACGGGCACAGCTGCTGGAATGAAACGAGTACGACGAAACATGCATATAGAAGAGAAGAGAAGTTTACGGAGGGAGGGACACGCCACGTGGTTAAACACGCCCGCCGCGGTGAGGCTGCGGGTAGGAGGAAACGGGGTAAACGTTCTCGTAAGTTATCATAAGAGCTCTGCGAACTTGACCCACTCCCGGAAAGTTGCCGGGTCTCTCTTTCTCTCTCTCTCTCTCTCTCTCTCTCTCTCTCTCTCTCTCTCTCTTTCTCTCTGTATATGCATATTCGCGGCTATACGTACGGCGATACCGAAGTTATACGTGTGTGTATTACAGAACGTGCTGATAACTGTTGCATATAATATCTTCCGGCCGGAGAAAGAGGGAGAGAGAGAAGAGAGATATCGGGACGAAGAGTGAACCCGTCCTCAAACGGCTGCCCCCCGTTTAATCGAAAAATTGGATCGTCGGTTGAATATTAACCGATCAATGGGTTGGTACCCGGTTCCCCCCCGGCGTAGCGGGTGCAACGCTCCTTCGTGAACTTGACCCAGAGCCCCGAGTGCGCCGAGGAATGACTGAAATCTTTCAGCTCACTCTCGCTCTTAATTGCCGTCCTCACCCCCCTCACTCACCCCCTCCCATCGGCCACGACTTGACCCCGCACCCCCTAGGCGCAACCTTACTGCCTTTTCTCCGCAGCATCCGAACCTCTTCGTCGGCTCCGCTCGAGGGCCGAGAGTCGGTCGTTCTCCGTCCAACGCTGCCGCTCGCGGTGATAAACAAAGGAGCGATCGGGGTTGGGGCGCTACCGGGGTCGGGGTGGAGGTGGAGGTGGGGGTTGGGGTGTCCCGAGAGTAGTACTACGCCTCTCTCCACACTGCAGGGCGAAAGAGCGATAGAGCAAACCCGTCGCTCTTCTCCTTGCACGGATTGCCGCAAGTGCGAGGAGGACGACGCGAGGCCCGTCAATGAACGAGTCGGCTCGGCCACGTGAGAATGGGCTCTGGAAGGCGGAAGGCGGAAGGCGGAAACCCCTCAAGGTGGGGATGCCGCTTGCATCGGAGATACCTGACACCCCCTCCGACCACCTCACCTCACGGACTCTACGTTCACTTTCCAGCCAACTTCGCAGAGATGGAAGTTACATGTACCTCGCACTTCGACGACGGAAAAGAGAGACGAGATCGAGAGGAAGCAGGGACGGTCGGGAAAAACCTCGTATCGTACTGTCCCGTCTTCAGGATTCGATTCAGTTATCATTCGACGGTCGAGTACGCGTGATACGATAGTCTTGGATTATGGCCAATGCGTGGGTCGGAAGCGCATGGTTACGATGACGGACTGACAGTTCGATCGGCAAACCTGACACCGACCATGCGTACCGTAATTTGACAGTAGGTACGTTTTTGGTACGGAGAACGTGTCTGTGCAGGAACGATTTGAAGACCAAAGATGTTCGGACTCGGACATCTTCACCTGGATGGATTTGTACGGTGGCATAATGGAAATGAGCGAGTATCGATGTCGCGGACGGGAAGAGAGGAGACCTGCAGCGGGAACGCGGTGCAACCGGGCGGGCGCACAAACGTGAACTAACCTCGGTCAACCCTAAAACGAGAACACTCCATTAACACAGCACGTGTCATCGGCCTCCCTTTCTCCCTCCACTTCCACCTCCACCTCCGCCTCCGCTTCGTTCCCTCGACTCCACGGCTCCGAAGCTCCGATTGCGCGGCTGTTCCTCTTTCCATTTCCCTCTGACGAAGCGACCGGCACCGAGCCGAAACGGAGCCGACCGTATCGCAAGTCGACGATGCAATGGTCCTTCGACCGTCTCCATTCATAACTCGAGAAATGGGAAGAGGAAGAACCCGGCTCTAACCATCGCCCCCCTTTTCTCCCCGTCCCGTTGTTGACCGCAACGTCGTGAAAGCTCCTCGGTTAAATGGACTCGGTGGCGTGGATGCGGAGCAATTTCGCTAGCTCAACTTCAGCCGAGATCTAAAGGTCGTGTGAATGCGACGTCGTGACGTCACTGACAGACCGACGACGTCGACACGGTCGTTCGGTCATTTCATTAACGGGCTGCAGGTTTCGCGGATGACTAATAAAGCTTCCGGGAATTCCCGTAAGCACTGAGTTATACGCTACCGATGACGAACCGCCGTATGATCGTCACATCCGCGTTTCAGTCGGACCGGAATCACCAGCCTGAATCAACAGCTTGCCGACGATTTATTCTTTTTTCTCTTCCATAAAACTTGGATTTCCCCAAAGGTATGTAGAGGTAACGCCTTGTTTGAGAAATCCATTTACCACCAGCTCCACCGAAGTTCTTGAGGAATTTTCGATATCGAATTGGGAGAAGGAACTGTGGCGGGGCAATGATTGCGGTGCGATTAGTTTGACAAGGAGAGTTGTTACGGAGCAACGCCGACACTCCGTGAGGGACGGGGTGCGTTTGTGTGTTTGCACAGGTGTTAATACTTGAGGAAGGTCGGGTAGTCGTGTGTTGTACGAGTGCAGCCGGAGAGCTAATTCCATCGGCGGATGAAGTATTGACCAGCCAGAGAGCCAGGAGCCCGTTTAACTCGACAAACACACAACACAATACACACCGTGGAAAGCATAAATGGTCTACTACGGCGTTCATTCATGAGTTGGAACTTTGGAAGGTGTGAGATGTGTAGGAATGCGGCGGCGGCGGCAGTGGCGGCGGATGGAGGAGGGAAGGGAAGGAAGGGAAGGGACCCTCCTCGTCCGGGAGCCGGGACAGAGATGGAAGGAGGTTGTTGCGGTTGTAAAGCGATAAGATATCCATGAATGGGCAACGCGGGCGCGAACGCGAATGCCGATCATCGATCGAAATCAATGAGATCCGTGCACCGACTGCCTCGTGCCGGCAGGCAAACCAGCATCGCGCTAGGTAAACCCGGGCACATGCATATCGCGTGGGCGAATGTGCCTCGTACACAATACCCTGCACGATAGAGCCGGTGTGCACCTCTCTCCATCCCCGCATACGGCACACGTGTGCAATGGATATCCACACACCTACGTCTCTCCACGCCGAGAGGTAGGAGGAGGCAGCACGTGGATCCCCGGCGCGGCGCACGTCGTTCGGAAGAAAATTTATACGTTCTATATCCGGGAATTTACTACACCGAATAACACGTGACAGAGCTATAAATACCCTCCACTCGCGGATAGCCCAACTCGTGCGGGTAAAACGTCACTTGTACCGTACCTGTACAACCTCATGCCTGTACTGTATCCGTCAGACGAGACTTACTAGCAAGGTTGAGCCGCGGGTATTTTCAACGTTTATGAGTTTGTTCCAATTCCAATTTTTCACAATCGATACCGCGTTAGCTCTCAATTGGAAATCCATCGAACGTCGTCATGGTGTTCGGTGGTCCGCTAAATGTCCTTGAATTTTGCTTGTCCTTCAAAGGTCCAGGAAACTATCCTTTAATTTTGTTTCTTATGTCCCAGAAATATTCTATTTTCAATGCCCTTGAATTTCTTACGAACTTTTCACTGGACACCGTGGTCTCACCGATACCGTTTCGATTCTTCCTCGCTGATCTCTTATACGTACTTTCTCGACGGTCCAACCGATCATTCCGGGCTCCGGGAGCTCTTTCGGTGATTTCACTGCACTGCCTAGTGGCTGTGTGTAGGTCTATGGTTAACAAAGTGTGCAAGACCAGGGATAAGAGAACACGCCAGCCGCGACCGTTTTGCCGGTAGGGGAACGCTGGCAATGCGGAATACGGAATTCCCATTAGTTTGACACAGGAAACTCCGCCGCCGGAAGTGGCGCACCGGCCAGCGTATGATTGCATCCTCAAGGACCTGTTGCTTCTTCTAGGTAACCAAGGGTGGGCTAGCGTCCGATTCTCGGCTAGAAACGGGTCGTGTATAGTAGCGTGAGTATATCTATCTCTACCCTTTGTTAATTCCTCCTTAATGCCTGGCTGTTGCTCGTGCCGGGAGGTAACAGGGTCACTGGGGTGTTTGGCCTCAAGTTTTCATCCACGCCGGACAAGTTTAGTCCACCTCCCCCAGCTCCGCGGGTGAGTTACAAACTCGCGAGGAGGGCCGCTTGCGACCAGGACACCCTGAAGGAGATCGAAACCACCGATTGAATCGCTCTCGCAAAAATTACAATAGCTCAATTATGGTCCCGTGCAGACCGAAGATGGATCGGAGACTATTACTTTAAACTTGTATAAACATAATGAAACTGGGGGGAAAAAAATAAAAATTCCACGACGATGCAGAGGTGAGCCATTTCGTTCGATCTAGTATCTAGGGAAATCTAGTAGCCTTGTGAACTCGGTAGAGATTATAAAGAGGAAGGATCCATAGTATGGACGATTTTATTCCATCTGGCAGTGTCGTTGAACCTCTGGGAGACCTGTTGCTCGTCCCGATCCCTCGGAGAGCCTGCCCTCTACCCATACCTCGTAAACACCCATACAGGATCAGCATGGGAATGGGCGATCTTTGACGGAGCGGCGCGTTGCCGGGCGGCGGTCTTATGTTAAACGTAGTGGGTCGTGGGTGGGATCAGTCTGGCGTGAACACGACGGCGCCACTTGCCGGACGAATCGTTCGTCTGCTACCCGCCGTCCCGCCGCCCTCCTCGCCCTATGGATAACACTTATGGCCTTGTTAACGACACCGGACTCGCCATTATCCAGGGCAGACGAATCCCCGAATAAATAGACCAAGAATCTCACCGCGACCTTCGCCCTGATCGTGCTGTGAAATTTACTCCCGGTACCTGCTCGCCGCAGTAGTCTCCGAGCAGCTGGTGGCGTCTGACCTAATCGCCAGGCACAGGTGGCAAAGGAACCAGCGGGAGCAGTTGACGCTGGCACCATCCTGGGGCGAGGGGTTCATAAGGAAGAAAGGGAATTCGTGACCGAGATAGGGATAGGAGAGGTGGGCATTGTGAATACAGACATCTTCCTTCGCTTGGCGGTGCAGCAAGGTGGAAGGTCGGCATTAGCATGAACAGAGCCGCACACCCTCCCACGAGTTCTGGAACCGCACGTGCTTTGGAGTGATCCAACACAACGGGATATGTGTAATGTAAGCAACAGGTACGTCACCGTAAGGCATCGAAGGACACAATCCCCCGCGGATTTGAGAACTGCTTCATGTTGCATGGGGTGAAAGAACCGAGGCCACTGCCCTGCGATCATTCGGAGGATGACGATAAATCGATACGACGATAAGACGATAGATCGGAATGCGTTCCGACGATTGAATCGACCCACGACCTCGGTGATTGGCTTAGTCGCTTTGACTCGTGTCTCTCGGTAAATCTCCCTACGTCCGATGGTCCGACGCTTCTGCGTTTGACCATCGCGTTCTTATTCTTCATTTTACTCTTGGATACAACCCTGTAGCGTTAAGTACCAAGTGTTCTTCCGTTATTCACCCCATCACGTTCGCAAGAAACGATCCTTGCGAGCTGCGATCGTTACCTATCAATACAGGATGGGAAGCCAGTAGGCTTGGGACGGTCTTCCGGGGAGACTGTGAACAGCAGCTGCGTTCAGCAGCCGGCTCGGTTGACCAGCAGGACTGGCACAACCGCCGCATTGCACCCGGTCTCGGGTCTGTCTGGACTTCTCTCCACCCTAGGACAGGCGGGCGACTGTCGATGGAGGGAAGGTGACCCAATGTTTCACACTGCAATCGCGCAGACACACTCACACACAGGTGCAACACCAGGCACGCTCGCCGATCGCATGGATCGACTACCAGGGGGCTCCAAGGCGCACATCTGTCGGTTAAGTCCTGGAAAGACCGCGGAGGACTTTGGTCAAGCATTCCGAGGGGAGAGTCTCGGATAAGAGCTGTTCTGCGCTCATACGCTCTCCTGTCGGGTGTCCTCGACTGCAACGTTTTCGAGTTCGATCGATCCTCTTCCAGCTATCCAGAGTGAGTAGAAATCTCAGAAGTTCTGTCGTAAGTCTGATACTCGTTTCGTCATTCAAGGACGTCACTGGCGCCGCACCTACGCGAGTCCGGAAGTGAGAACGCAGTGACTAGGTCGTGATAAGAGACCAGGAGAGTGGCGGGGATGGCGTAGATAATGCGGTACACGTGGCTACTCGCTGTCAGTTAAACATCGAAGTCGTCCCAAACGCACCGCTGTCCTTTCATTCCTCTGGGTTTGTTGGACCACGTTGAATCCACCTCCACCGTCGGACTATCCGCACAGCTTTGTCGCTCCCTCGACCTCTCGAGGGTTATCGAGGTTATGCACTCGCCCCCGTAAAATCGTTGGCGTGTACGTCACCTACCTGTTGCCATAAAACATTGCGTCAAAAGAATGCATGTGTGCGGTCTACATTGCGCGTACCTACGAGACCTCGGTATCACTACCCAGTGACGGATGGACAGGGAAGGAAGCGCTCTCTCCGAAACACTGCGGTTGTAGGAGATAATAAAATAATGCTAATTTCCGGAAAAGCGATGCCCTCTGTCCTCTTTTCTTTGCCTCAAGATCTCCCTTGCGATTTATAGAAGGGCGGGAATTTACCCAATTAAGAGTTCGGCGTATACTTGCGAACGTGTTCGCAATAGGGATAAGTTGCATGGAAGATGAAAGTCGGAGAATAGAGGCGCAGGGTTTTGGACAAACGAGACACTAGCTTCTTGTTCTTGACTTATCCATCTCTTTGAGAGTTTATTACAAAAATATCAACAACATTCGACGTTGAACCGTGGATCGACCGAGTACGAAAAGCGATGTAGAGTGGATTCGATCACCTTGCGCAGATCGAAATGTAGCAATGACGCATTGGCGGGAGATCCTGGGGTTCTCGAGCAAATGCCTCGGCCCTGCGTCATGCAGGTATGTATAGTTAGAGTGTAGTTCCCGCATTGACCAACATACGGAAAGACCGGACATGACATGACGTCTACGCTTCCTGCTGCATCGGTAAAGAAGGCCGACGACCGTTTGAATTCCTGAAACGAGGTAGAGCCCGAGTGCTCGATGTGCGAAGCATCAGGTCGCGTAACCGCTTTTCTTCGGAACGGCTCGGAGTTGCGAATAGCCAGGCGATGCGTAGGGGGTTCGGAATCAGACGCGACGGTATTCCGATGGCTTCGACTCCCCGATGAGCGAGTTTACCTCTACGAGCGTAGAAGCGGGTTAGTCGTTGTTCGTTCCTCGTTGAAAACTGAGAATTCAGATTTCACCATTCGAAAATATCTCCTCCTCCGAAACGCTGCGGTGAGTCTTGCTCCACTACCAAGCCCGCGTTTCCCCGTGCGACCGTGTGCCTCGTCCTGTGTGCCCGCGTTCGTGTGTGCATGGAATACTCGTTAGTAAATGGTCTCAGCTCGCTGTGTGCGGCCCCGGCACCAGCGCCAGCGGTGCTGAGTCACTGCTGCGTTGCCAGCATCGCTGATATCGCGGGTTTCCGGCGTTGCCGGTTCTCCCGGTGCCGCTGGAGTGAGACGAGCGAGAGAGACGGACTTTGCCTCGGGTGGAACGAGGAGCGACGATCAGGGTGAATCGAGGCGGGGGGAGAGGAGGCTAGGGCAGCGACGGAGACGGAGAAAGTCCGAGTCCAAAGTACTGGATAGGTACGCGGCTGACGGGAGCGAGAGAGACGGAAGAGGCGCCGGTACGTTCAAATGTCACTGCGTTGAAACGCATATTCGCTGCTCGGCGCAGAATTCGTAGAAATCGTCGGTAATATAGACGCGAGGTTTCCTCGAGATAAGCATATAGCCGCTGCAGAGAACGAACAGGGTTACCAATTGGGTTCGACACTGGCGTAGTGGATGTTCACGAGCCGGGGGTATATAGCGAGAGCCGCCGTAACAACTCGAGTATCGAGGAGCGGAAAAACACCGAGTCGAAATCGAGCTAATTACACGAATTGGAAGATATTTTTCAAAATTAATATACTTTCCTCGCACTGCTGTGACAAGCAACCGAATATACCAATTTGAAAAAACGAAACGACAAACTAGTCACCGGGGAAGGCACGACATCGTACGGTTTCTTTCGCAGAAGAGGAATCCCATTTTTCCACAGAGGTTTCAGAGAAGCCAAGTCGCACCATGTAAGTACGTTATAACCTCGTCGAAGTTTTGGACGCTTGGAACAAACGCTGAGAGAAAAACGACCGTCGTAAAGCAACAATTTTGAGACATTGTTGCCTTGGAAATACTATACATTGGACTACTATTTGATTTGGTGTCAATCCCACACCATCCGATGCTGAAATTCCCAGTCAACGGCTAGTTTCGACACTACGTCGTCTCCAGTTCACCTATGAAATTCTAGTAAGCCTTGGGTATTTTCGGCCATGTAATGCAGAGCGGTAGTCCGCAGTCCCGGTTCCTGAAGTCCGAATTTCTCTGCACACACGTCGCATCAATCAGCTCACGCCTTTCCTAGCAGTACTAAACAGTAAGTCACTCCGGGGATCAGGCACTTGCACCAGTGGTAGTTCTCGTCTTGGTCAGCCACTCGGCCAGGGTCGAATAAAAAGTAGAAAGGGAAAGCGCGGCCGGTGAAAAGCACCGGCAGTCTCCTGTGAACTCGACTTTTACGGTCACTTCGTTCGGCGCCCGTGACGGGCTAGCGTCATCGGCACAGCCAGAATCTATCGATATCCGAAACGGTTCGGAACTGTGCGGCAATTACAGACTGTTGGTAAAGAAGGAAGAAGGAAAAATAACGCGGATACAGAAATGAGAATACGGAGAACGGGTAGAACAGACGTCGGCGTCTCTCGAACGGTCAACTACACAGCCTGCGTGTGACCAATGAATAACAAGTGGACGTCCGGTTGATGACGTCCGACATACTCTACACTCGCAATTAGTTTCTCAACGGCGTGATTTTCTGCATGATGCCTACCTGTCTACGCACACAACTCGAGTACCGGCATACCTCTTACAAATATAATGTTAGAGGAGTAACAGCACTCGATGTTCGCATTGCGAATTTTGATTCAGGCTTGTATCATTGCCCCAAGTGCACACGGTCAACATCGGATAGTCCAGCACGAACGATTTGAACTACCGCTAATTCCAAGCTTGGCTATTTTATCACTCGGTATTTTTCACTTTTAAAAAAGTCCGCCAGTGTTTGAGGCGCCTGGCTGGCACTCCGGTCTCTTTGCCCAACCAAGACCGCAACCTCGTAAAGTTACACCAAGTCTCAAGGAACTTTCCTAATCGTAGGACCGGGGATCCGACGCGTTTCCACCCCTCGGTAATAGAGCCAAAAACCTGCGTAAAACTTTGTCAAACTTGGCGTGGGCATCTCCGAGAACAGAGCGAGCTGGGCGAGGGAAAGAACGAGAAGCTGGGAATTATCATGGAAATTTTTCATTGGAGGGACGAAAAGATGGATAAAAGAAAATTCGGCGACAGACCGATTCACCTGCGGTTGATTAATTCTTCGTCGCTTAAATCCGGAAATATGCCGAGGACGACTTTCCGCCGCAAAGGTATACACGAAGAGAAAAATCGAATAATGACCGGTTAAACCCGAGCTACTCGGGCCGCTGTAAGCGCCCTAGCAACTCGATCGATGAAACTTGGTTCGGATCAATACTGAAGCGTCGCCCCGTGCAATGCTGTGCAAATTGATATCCCGATTCGTCTGACCGTGGCCGTTTTCCACCACCGGCTATGGGCTCAAATTTTCTAAACGTCAAAACAGTTCCTCCGGAGGATCTTTCTTCACTCGGCGAGTACCGAACGAAATCCGTGTGCCAACTCCCTGCCTAGTCACGTAATCGTGACAAATCGATGATTTGGAAAAATTTCCAGAGGTCAGACAAGATTTCGCTATCGAATATTTTCGAAGTTGGACGCGAAAGAAAAAGAATATATATATATACGTATACACCACGTATAATACATATGTAAAGCTGCACTGAGATATGCGATGATGTAGAAATCAAATTGCACCGCTATCACAATATTGGATAGCCACGGGAAATAATCGTGCTGACCACTGTTTAGATTGCATTTCCATTTAATTTAGGCGCAGGCGAAACTCCGGACCGTTGTACTTCGATACACGTTCAACGGCACCCTTAACAGGTACAGCTTAAATATCTGTCAAATTGATGCTTCTGACAATGAGAATAAGTTGAACTGATTTTGTCACCGGTGTGAATGGTTTTTGAAGAAAGAAAAATCTAACCCTCGTTTCGGTTTCGCGCGATCGGAGAGAAACTGAAGACTTTTTAATTCTGGGCTCATGTAGCAACATCCCCAACCCTTACCCTATATAATACAAACCCCCGCGTGATCGTCATGTATACCTACAGGAATTAGCATGAATCGTTAAAAAGTCTCTCCGCAGTGCCGAATAAAACAGAAAAAAAAGAATAATAAAAGAAAGAGAAATTGAATATAAAAGCCGGCATGTGGAAATAATCAACGTTTCGTTACGCATAATCTGCACTTATGGTTCTACCCAAGTAACTTATAATTATAAGTACATGCGTCAAGTGGAAATAAAATAATCTGAACCGCAATTACGGATTTGCCAGTGGCAGAACCAAGGCGCGCGATGTGCTCGTGGTGCTCGGCTCGTCGTCAGATATCAAACAGACAGGTATACATAAAATATTCACGAGTACCCGAAAATAGTCGAATTATTAGTTCGGTTTACTCTGAAAATTCTACGATTGGTTGGTCGGCTTGTGCGCGGTAGTTTTTGCGCGGGAATCGATCCGACGCCCGTTCACCCAGCAGCGCACCGCTCCAGAAGGTGGCAGGTTACCTACCTCGGTCTTATTCTCCTGGAACCGTGCTCTCATTAGTCCAGCAGCGATGCTCGGTTCCACACAACGTACCGTCAATCCGACGAGCATGATAGCAATTTCAGCCTGTCGAGGAATATCCTTGAAGAAAATCGCATGAAATTCCAAAGATCAAGTCGTCTCCTCCCTGACTGCTTTGCAAAATATTTTATATTCAAAATTAACCGATCACTCGAATGTCAAACGGCAACCTTCTGGTCGATACGCGAGCAGCGTTATCCTTGGCTTTTCTTTCTCATAAGTTTCACCGCAGTTTTTCAGAACGACGTCGAGACCGGTACCATTTAATTCTTCAGCATCGCTCACCGGCCGAAGCTCGATCCTCGGCACGATGTGCTCTTGGGCGTGATAGCAGTTGGTTCTTCCGGCTGTAGGTAGCTGGTCCGTGACGTCAATCGCCTGCAACAGCTCGAACTTCTTGCCGGTGAGTTAGCGAGCTGCAAGTGCTGTCTGTAGATCGACGAGAGAAAGACGAAGCGCAGCAAAGCGAATCGACAGGCTCTGTTATAACTTCGCGAGGGAAAAATATCTGGAAATGCATAATAATGCAAGCCGTTTTTTCTTTTTTTTTTCTGCTGCAGCACGACAACCCGAAGACTTATACAGAGGAAAATCATTCGCGAAACTTTCACAATTGGTACGGTCAAGAAGTAAACAAATGGTACGAGTGAGCCAACCTCGTACGGGTTGGACGGAGGGAAATGGGTCACAAGGGGTGAAGAGAGGGGTGCGACGGAGAAAGGAGAAGAGAGAGAGAGAGAGAGAGAGAGAGAAAAGCGCGAGGCAAAAATTGAAATAAAACTGGACGGAAAATTTAAACTCGCTCTGAGCACCTAATTATTGCAAATTGCGTCGGGTAACGAATGCTAGAATTGAAAATAGTCGTCAGTTCCACTTCTGCAAGATTTTGCAAATCCTGAGGCACATCCTTTGCACGGAATATTCCATGGTGTAGCATTCTACCTGCAATGTAGAAACAAATAATAGGCACTTGATTAATTTCGGTAACTTATTACCTGAAAAAATATGTAAGAACAGAATACAGCTATATGCAGTATATGCATCGAAGGATCTATGTATGTTTACTGATATATAACACTTGAATACGCGAGGCTCCTAAGATTTCCATTGTGCTGCTCAATTGTAATTTGCGTCAGAACGTCGCCTCGCCATTGCTTTGGCGCATTTTAGACGATTAATCACAAATAAATAACTCGGATATAATGTGTATGAAAAATTTGCTTCAGTTATCGTTTTCACTTATTTCATAGAATTTTTTTTTCCAATGCAACAACTATGAAGAAGTAACAGCTGACATTCCTCTGTGAAAACTGTACCTAATAACACGATTAATTATCCGAGAGAATATAAACTTACGTTTCGCGAATTATAATCCTTGTAAAAATAGACTACACATCAGTGCTGGTTACAAAAAAAAACAAAAAAAAAAGTGCAATGCTCCTATAATATAAAATACAATTTATCGTCAATATAACGATATAAATATAATCGAAAAGAAGTCGCGACTCTGCAATATTCGGGCGAGGATTATACTTGCAGTCGTAACTTCAATCGGGGTGTTGTTTTGGTTTCATACGTCACGGGTGGGTTTTCGAAATATCAGACGGTATCACGTAAGAAGGGGCATAACGTTTCTACATAGCGGGTATTATTTATTATACTATATACATGTATATTCGTAATTATTAGCACGAATTCTGAGCTCAATATCTGACAATGATAATGAGAATGAGAATACTTTATCATTAGCCGTAATTTGTGAGAGAGAGAGAGAATGAATTACCTAGACCGAAAGAAATTTCTGTTTATGGTTTGCTATTTATATACAGTCTTGAGCTGTTTCCAATTTTTTTCCCATAATTAAAAAATATGGATCCGGGTAGGTTTAAACTGAAAATCAGGCTTCGAGTTGGAGTAATCAGAAATTCTATTACGTGTTACTATTATTTTTGATTACGATCATTCTTACTAATCAGATTACAGCTGTTGCGATCATTTAATGTGGGTGGAGTGATAAAATAATGTTAACGTTTTGTTTGATTGAAAAAATTGACTAAACTAAACAGATTGAACGCTACAGTAACCAGACAGCGCATCAGTATTGGCAATTATAATCAGATTAAATTGTTACTTGTGACACATTTTTTTTTTTTTTTTTACGATTGCAGCAATTATCGATCCGTTATTTTAACGATATTCAATTTACTAGTATTTTCTAGTAACTATACTAAATTAAATGATTCTCGTCGTCAGTGTACGTTTTCAAAAAACGTTTCGAGCGAAGAAAGGACTCTTTGAATTCCTTTTCTCTTCTCCGTGCCAGGCGGGCTGCTCCAGGGCACTAAAAAGCGCCCCCTTGGCGCCGGGCGAGAATAAGCTCGACAAAAACTCCCCCTCGACTCGCTCGCGGGGCGTTTACCAACTTTACGGAAAGACCAGGCCGCGTCGAATAATTTTGCGTTTCAAAAAAATTTTTCCCAACCTGCCTTAGGCGGTGAAAAATCAGGGAGAACCGAATGTTCTGTCTCTCTTTCCCTGTTTTATTTTTTTGCCTGTTTACGTGCATGAATTAAAACGATATTGTTTTGTATTTTGTTTCTCTAAACAACAAATAATATTCTATCCTTACTTCCGCTTCTTGATTCTAGCCTATTCTCTGTTATCCTGGCAAAATAGTCACGTAATTCGTGCACACAATTGTCCAGATTCTTGTTATTTAGGTAAACTTAATACCGTTGATATTGATCTGGCACTGAGAAATAGGATCAAAAAAGTTATACATATTCGTCAATGCTCACGAAAAGTGTGCACGAGGTATTTCGTTGTACAATTGTGTTCCCGCCATGGCAGACATCAGGAGACCGTAGGCACATGCGCGAATTTCAGATCTAGGTACCGTAATACTGACACCACGCCGTGACCTGATCACGGTTAATAAATATCTCCGCGAGGCTATCGGAGAGAAGCCGAAGTGCTCGAACTCTGCCCCCCCTCCCCGACCCTGAGTAAAACAAACTGAACAATACCAAATCGTAAATTTGAACCCTGAATATTTCTCGAAATTTTTGCCGGAGACGTCTTGCTCGCATTGGTATTATGCACAAGAGAGTATCAGATCCCTGCAAATTTTTTTGAAAAAATTCTCTTCGCTTTTCCCGGACTGAAAATCCGAGGTCCAAGTATCGCAGGTCATAAATAAAGGCTAGAGATATTTGAAATACAGGTTCAAAAGGGACTCGAGAATACAAGGGGATCTTCGAGCTCGGCACAGGTAAGAGTACTCAGTCAATATATCGGCGCGGGTTCAGAAACCGTTTGGGGTCTTAAAATTTTGTACACATTTACGGCACGAAAACTTCATTCAAAATTTTTGCCAATTTTGACGGAAGTCCGACATCCCAATTTACCTGGATAACAGGGTACAGTTTTCCTTGAATCTTAAAACTCCCCAATACCTGCAGCAATCCAAGAAATGTTTAAACTCCAGTTGCTGCAACCTTTACCTTAAATCTGAAATTTAAAGGATACTTGGAAGAGAAATGAAGAAAATAAACGAAAGGTCTTATACACATCTATATACGTGTACGAGAAAACATTTTATTACTTGCGAAGATGGAATGAAAATGGTTCATTATCGTCTAAGATCAAGATGTATGCCGTATATACATATGCACATCGAGTAGAGGCTTTTCCTGGGCTGTCTTATCACCGTAAAGTTCGGGGTAGTCGAACGGGATGGGGGGGGGGGGGGGGTGGCGAGGACTTTGAGGTCCAGAGAGGCTGCACGATGTTACCGCGTGTGTAGTGCGTCAGCATCACTCACTTGTTGAATGTTGGCAAACGCGATCGGATCACGTGCACGTTATAGGTAGAGAGGCACACAGGGTAGTACTCGAAGATCGAGAACCAACGAGGACTGTGAGCTTCCGTCATCCGAAGGCGTTGCGCCTCCGTTTGGGGCTGCACCACTTCGTGAGGACTCGAGGTCAGAAGAAGGGTCTATTCAGACGACGGAACACCCGGTTTGCGGTCATAATCTTGCTCGTCCGAGAAAGTGGAACGTGTGTCGTTTCTTTTTTCTTTTTTTTTTTTGTTTATCATATTTTTCTCACTAAATCAGTACAACCACGAGATCGTGTTTCGGCGACATGTCGTCGGGATGTCGGAGAGCGCAGCTATATCTTGAAAACACGATGTAACGTGGAGGGTGACGGGTAAATCCTGCAATGACAACTCTCCTTGAAGTCGGAACGGTAGAGCCTAGGATCTAGGCTCCTTTAGGCTAGAGGCTTCAGTAGAGTAATTGATACCCAGACTTCGGCACCGAAACGACCTACGTCAGTCATATTTCACTCGGCAAATACGCGTATAATGTTAGACACGATCCGCTAATCAGTCGCATCAACTTAAGGTCCTCGGAACAGTAGCGTCACACTATATTCAAGGATTTTGTAGATTTGCGTCTTGATTTTGGTAGCTCAACGAAGTTAAATGGGGGGGTAACGGTAGAGACGACTGAAAATTGTGACGATGGTGATTGAAAGTGATTTTTTTCATCACCTTTTCAGTTACGTAACTTGTTGTTTCGGTTTCCTCCTACTTTTGGAAAGAAAGTAGAACTTGGACGTGTTTACCGTCTAGAAAGAGGTATAAAATATCAGAGAAGATCTCTCTTCTAGTTGACTTGCACAGGAAAATTGATATAGCGGGTAGTTTTGCCATCCGTTTGTGACGGATCTTCGTGAGAAATGAAGTTGTTGGTTGCTTCTTTTTTTTCCGTCACAATCTTTTTCTTCTCCGTCCTCTTACTTAGCCATATTGCGTGGATGTGTATTCACATGTAGGTGCAGTTATTTTTCTGTATAGACGCATGGGCGTACCAAGTTAAATACGAGTAATCGATAAGGAGAAAAAACACGCAGCGTTGGCTGGCGCGGTGGCTGCACGGTTGTATTCCGGTACCAGCTAGAATAACCTCAGCGCCGTGGAGGACGGAAATTTTTGGAAAGAACCTCTCGGTCCGTCGGCCGATGGTGGGGGAGGTGGCTGGGCGAGGGGCGAAGGCGGGAGGGGGACATGAGGAAAAATTTTGGAGAACACGACGGCGTCCGTCGAAGAAGACTGCGTTCCCCGGTTGGAACCGAGGTCTAGCCTCTCTCTCCTCGTCCTCTCTTTTAACTCCTCTCTCACACACACACGCACGCACGCACTCTCTCTCTCTCTCTCTCTCACTCTCACGCGGGCGCGCGCGCGCGCGCGCGTAAATATCTCCACGACCCTGACGAAGTGGAGGCAAGAGAGTGGGAAAGAGAGCTGGGGCCGTCATAATTCCTTGAATTGAACGGCGGGTTATTCTCTACCAAGGTTACCGGGGGACGAAGCGGGGCAGGGCGGAGAATCGATAGGACGACAAGGACGCCGTACGTACAGAGAGACGGGCAGAGGTTAGGTTGGCTGGCTAAGAGGGGGGCGCGAGTTCGTGGCGTCCCTGCTGGCCGCGCCACCGTCGCCGTTAGATTTGTGGACTGCCGCGGCGGGGCGCGGCGTGGAGGGGACGGGGTGCGCCCGACGAGAGGGGAGCCGACTTTATGCAGCTGCGGGACGATAACAACGATGGGCTACAGGACCGACGCTATAGCTGGGGAAATGCCAAATGGGCTACAGGACCGCGCCGGCCTAGCCTGTACGTTCGCCCGCCTCGCGTAGTGGCATGGCGGACGGCCCAGCACCGAGCAGGCAGGAAAGGCGGGAAGGAGGGATTTCAAGCGGTCGTCTCTTCTGCCTCTGCCTCTGCGCTACGACGAACCCAGCCCAGCCTTGCTCGGCGTTGAGGTTCCGTTGGCTTCCTACGGACCCAACTTCGCTCCTCTCTGTGCACCGCCGTCCTCTCTTTCTCTCTCTTTCTCTCTCTCCCTGTCCCCCGGTTAGGGATGAAGTTTTAGCCACGTCCTTGTCCGCCCTTATAACCTTGCCGACGGAGCCTCTTTGGCCGCTAGTCATGCCAACCAACCGCCGCCTTTCTCGCCTCTGCTCCTCCGCTTATCTCCTATTTTCACTTATTTCGCCATTCGTTATCGAGCCGGTATTACCTGCACTTACGACTAACCTGTCGGGAGCTACAGATCTCCCGGCATCACCGGACCCCCAGGGCTCGTACATTGAAAATTTAATGAAAGCTCGGAACACGGATTGACGCGTTCGATTCTCTATATTACCTAATGCGAAATTCAACCGCCGCGCGATTTTTCGCTTCCAATTTACTGCAGTCCAGACACTTTTTCTTATTCTTCGTCTCTAATTATATCTGTGGTGGTCGGAATAATCCGACTTTTGCCTTGATCCCTTCAGAGTTTTGTCGGTTCTATTGTTTCGGGAAACGATTTTAGAACCACTTTTGGAACCATTACGTTACACCTAGTTCAGAAACCTACCGTAGATTCGTCATTGAACGAGCTTATTTTATCCTAGTGGACTGCTGATCTGGCGCGTGCCAATTAGCGCTGAAGGAATACTGGGTCAATAATCTCTCCATCCCAATTGTTTATCATAATCTTTATTTAACATGCATATATATATATCTCTATATTTATACTTAAATCTTTCCCCAAAACACGAGCCACGAAAGCCACGAAACAAGGTAACTACCTATCCTCTGTCAAAACTTATGTTTGTATTAAGAAAAAATGTTGTAAACTTGAAGGGATTGTTCAATTTGTGTTCCAGAAAATTGGATATAACGGAGCGTATCGAGGAGCCGGAAGGCACGACACTCATTTCTCTCGAGGCTTGGAGTTTTAAATTTCTATCGCACACACAGGGTCGACTCCTTCTCGGTTCCGGTTCTTAGCGGGTTTGCTTCTATCGCTCGGTTCCGGTTCCGGTTTTCGGACGGGACATTTCGACGCGTGAGCTTCGGGAAGTACGAGTCTTCTTCGAAACGTTGCTGCGTAACCTGGAATTAGAAGGACGAGGGCTTTATGCGGAATAGCATGAACTTTGCTGCGTAAGTTCTTCTGTGAAGTAACGATAATTCGATTGTAAAATCAAAGTACGAATGACAATTGTATTTTTGAACGTTGTCGATATTAAAACTTGTTATTACAGCGGAACGAAGCAGGATCTCGAGTTCTACCTTCACCTGGAAGCCTCGGCTAGGGCTGCAGACGATGAATTGATCTAGATCCAGATATGCTAGATATTTTTTTTTACCTACCTTACGAACATAGCATGAATCCTTTGCTAAATTAAATATCTTCCTGCATATTCATTCCGCTTTTGATGATATATCGTATAATGTCTGAATTTCACCTTTTTAACGGCCACTGTATTAGCTTCAAATACATAGTCTTAGATCAACCGAAGATGTTACAATTATTATTTTGTAGTTTTAGAATAAGAGTTACTCTTACTTAAAAATAGTTTAGAAACTTGTAAGATTGTAATTGTACGTGAGCACTTGATATGATTTCTAAACTGAATGTGTTATACGTAATATGATGTGTCGTACTAATCGATATATACTATACATACCTTTACACGGAATTGCTGTAACATAGTGTAACTTTTTGATATTTTAAAGGATTCCTTGAGCAGCCCGGACTTTTGACTTTTATAAAATAATTTTTAAAAAACTCCACGACAGTTTATTTAGCTATGTGTTATCCTTGTATCCACATGTTTCTCGGTGAATCGAGGAACGATGGAAAAACACGAAGAGTAGGTGAGGACTAACAATGAACCTCAACCGTAAGCGCGAGTAACGTGTACTATGGGAGTTAGAAAATATTGCAGCATCTCTACTCTCGTCAAATTTCTCATCAATTGCAGAACAAGGACTTAAGTATGAATAGAAACTGACATCAGACCAAACATTTTGTTTCCCTCTTCGAGGTTTTCGCAAATCACAGAGAAAGCAATCACCGTAATAACTGATTGGCTTTGAATTGGTTCAATGATATACTAAGCCAGCATTACCGATAGCATATTGCGGTAGAAAATGTTATGTAAATTTGGTAACGAAAAATGCACAAAGCTATCTACAGATGGGGGGGGGGGGTATAAAGACAGACACGCAGACGCGAGAAAAATTCATGTTCAACTTTTCTTCGATACGCACGCAATTGGGGCCACGTGATTTCACTGGGGATGAAATCGTACTGACTGATAGTATGGCTTAAAAAATAGTAATAATTTCGAATTTTCTCCCGCCTGGAAACTTGCGGATAAAATAGTTACGAGTATAGTTCTACGGGTGGCACCACCTCCTGCACCAAACGGTAGCGCCACACTGGCAAAAGTCGAAGAACTGACAATCAGAGGAAAGTTACCGCGGTGTGATCTGTGGGATGTGCAGCTTTAGGCGCCCTGCCGCATTGATTAAATTACCCGTAGGTACGTTATACTGTATAAATTTCGTGACGAATTTCAAATATATAGGTATAAATTTCCGCAAATCGGAGTACAGTATGAAAACAACGGTACAAATGACGCAAAACGCTAATAGTTGTTAAATATTTGATTTAGAGCGTCGAATAACGCTGGTATTATTTGACTCGACGAAATAGTCCGTTGCGTTAGAAACGAAAGTTGTTGTCCGGAACGAGCCAAATTTGAGGAACGCTAGCATGTAACTTCCATACTTGTCGAAAGGCTAATGTTCGTTTTACTGGTTAAGATACATAAAATGCAATTGGTTATAGACAAGAACATAGCAATGAGTTAATGGACAGTGGCTTGTTTTCGATGACTCGGATGATAGCGAAAAGTAATTTGCATAAGTTGTTGGTACATCAAATTGAGGGGAAATTTACGGCCAAGCAATCGATGTTTGCTTATTTTCATCTTTTTACATTTTTATCCCTTCAGTGAATGGGCTCGTATAGATTGCGGCCCCGAACAAAATTTTTAGGCGTCAAAAACTTTTAACTTGTATGAGTCTGCATACTTCAACTCTTTGAAAAATTAAGCTTTATATGCATTTTTCTTCACTTTTGATTATTCAAATTTGTCATGATTTTGAGAAATGATACATTTTCTTTGGAAATGAATCTATTGAGAAAATCCTATGACATTTTGTGGGAATTTGCAAGTGGATTATGGCAGAAAAATCCGTCTGCTATGCTACAAATATAAAGTGAGAAGCCTTGCGCGCAACGAATTTTCACCTTTTAATACTTTATTGAAATTGCACTCTGTGCATCACCCTGATATATTTAAATAAGGATTTAATGGGGCAAATTTATTCTAAAGATGTAAAAAATTCATTTCCCCTCAGTTGTTAACCCTACGACTTTCCACGTATTTATTTTGCATTCTTTGAGAGTCCGATTACTCAAAATAAGGCTTCGTATACCGATTCTAGAAGGTCGGATTTTAGGCTCCTAAAATCGTACGATCGTGACACTTAGGTATTTCAGTTTTTTAGAAAAATAATTGCTGGTTTGCAAAAACACTGTAATAGATTTATCCATACCCTGTTTCATTAAAAATTTGCAAGGAACAACTTTTACGCTCCATATAAAGTCGTTGAGAATAATGGAAGGAATAGAATGTTACAAACAAAAATCGACTCATTTTCTACAGAATTTCTCTTCTATTAGTTCTACTATGTTTTTAACGCCTTGACTAAAGTCCTCGTGTTCCAATGACACTAACAAAATTCATTTGGATCAATTCTTAGAGAAAAAATTTTCTGCTCGTAAAGACTGGGTGACCCTTTAGGTTATCAATGTAGTTATTTGGGTGATTTAACATTACAATGAAATTATTTCTTTCCTGCACTATATGGATGTAATTTTGCGAGAGAAGTCGATTGCCCGCAGTCTAGAGTCGCTGGCAGCAACGGATCGAAAGTAACATTCGAAATACGGGTAAGCTGTATTTTGGTATTTGAGAGAGGTAATTAACAATTTCAGTTTATACAATACGTCTTATTTCTAGTATACAGATTACGGTGTATGTGTATTGTAGATTAACAAATTCTTAAATAGTGTGGGAATGAGTGACCAACTGAATTGTGGAAAATTGATTAATCATAAGACAGGAATTCTAAATTTTATATGAAGGAAATGTAGTGCAACATACAACACTTAGGGCAAAATATGAAGAATATTATGAAATAGACTTATGATTGTAGTCTGTAAGCGTGGTTCAAGTTTCGGCCAGGATACGGGTGCAACGCACCTCTGTAGGACACAATATGTATGACATTTTATTCGTAATATTTTATGTAACCTGAAGTCCATTGAATATAAACATAAATGTGTAGATATTTCCAATTTATTTCTTCAGCTGCAGTCAACTTCTTCGACTACGATCTTGTAGATGCCTGTTTTTGTATAGTTGGAGCCCAGTTGGTATGGAAAGTGTCGTTTGAATAAATTCTTGAACGGAATAATTCTTGTTTGGTTCCGAGAATCGCTGGGAAAGCATGGTTTTAAATGTTTTCATTCAGAGCACATCAAATTTGGATTAACCCTACAATGAGTTCTTGAAGCGTCCATGTGACCGTGATTTATAACAGCAGTCTAAGCTAACTGCGAGACGAAAATGCAAAACAGGATGAATGTACGAATTATTTCTTCGGATTTTTCGAATGCTATATGAACGATATCTCAATAACCTTCGGTGGCTTCTTCAGGGTTCAATAAGTCTAATTAATAACGTTGAAATCGGATCTATCGAATGATAATTGTTGCACTGAAAGAAACCAGAATGTCAGGTTGACCCTTGTGAATTTTTAAAGATAATTTCGACGATTTCGGGAGGTGCCAGAATATATTCTTTGTGACACTATTATGACGTAATTTTTTCATTTTTTGCGAAAATTTTCGCGATGTTGAGAAGTGCTGGACTAAATTCTCTCTGGCACTATTCCGAGGTAATTTTGCGAGAGAAATCGATTAGGCGCAGTCCCAATACGCTGCGACCAACGCCTCAAAAGTTACAGCCAAAAAACGAGAACCTGTATTTTTGACATTTTTTAGCAGGTGCTTTTTCCTTCGTAACTTCTTTCCTGTTGATTCCACGCCCTTTCTGCTGCGTTGTCCGAGTTCCTGGGGGTCCAATTGGTCAGGAAAGAGTCAGTTAAGTCGAATCTGAGACCAAAGATTGCCGGTCGAAAAATGGAGAAAAAGTAAGGCTACCTCCTCCTGATTGCAGTGTTCAATATCTTGCGCACGGGGCAGCCCGCATACTTATCCGTATTATTCTCGCTTCAGGCACCTGCAGCTTCCACCTCCACGTTGCGAAATCCAGGTGAACTTGTGCTGCCCCTTCCGCATTCTGAGGCTTTTCGTCACTCCCTGACGGTCAGAGGCGCTCGAGACTGGAACTCTCTACCTACTGAACTCAGGTCTATCTCGACGCTTGCTGTTTTTAAACGCGATCTATATCAGCATCTCTTCCGGACAGAAGAGACCCGCTCTTGATGGCGACTCGTCATCTAGTCTTGTCCACTTCCTGTTTCCCACGTTTCTGTGTTGCTGCTTTCTCAGCTTAATTCTGTTTTCTTTTCATTTCTTTTTTTTTTCGCTTTTTTTCTGACATTGTCTACGCCGTCTTTCTCTGTTCTATTCTCCGTTCTAATTCTTTATCCCTAGATCTTAAATAGTAATATAGAATTAGGCTAAGGTTTTAGAATTAGGCCTGTGTTTATTTATAATTTTGCAATAATGTTTTCCAATATTGTCATGGTAAAGGTGAAAAAATAAACCATTAAACCATGAAACCCCTTTGCGTTTTTGACGAAAATATTCGCGATTTTGAAAAGTGCCGGAATGAATTTTTTCATGCACTGATACCACGTAATTTTGCGAGAGGAATCGATTGGGCGCAGTCCCGATACGCTGCGACCAACGCCTCAAAAGTTACAGCCCGAAAACGAGAACCTGTATTTTCGACATTTTTCAGCAGGTCCTTTTTCCTTCGTAACTTCTTTCCTGTTGATTCCACGCTCTTTCTGCTGCGTTTTCTGAGTTCCTTAAGGTACCATTGGTCGGGAAAGAGTCATACGAATCAATTCTGAGACGAAAAATTTTTTGGTCAAAAAAAAAGGAAGGTTAACCCCTTTGTATTTTTGGCGAAAATTTTGGCGATTTTCAAAAGTGCTGGAATAAATTAATTGTGGTACTATTCCGACGTAATTTTGCGAGAGAAATCGATTGGGCGCAGTCCCAATACGCTGCGATCAACGCATCGAAAGTTACAGCCAAAAAACGAAAACCTGAATTTTCGACATTTTTCAGCAGGTGCTTTTTTCCTCGTATCTTCTCTCCCGTTGATCCCACGCTCCTTTTGCTGCGTTTTCTGAATTCCTTGGGGTCCAATTGGTCGGGGAAGAGTCATACGAATCAATTCTGAGACGAAAAATTTTTTGGTCAAAAAAAAAGGAAGGTTAACCCCTTTGTATTTTTGGCGAAAATTTTCGCGATTTTCAAAAGTGCTGGAATAAATTAATTGTGGCACCATTCCGACGTAATTTTGCAAGAGAAATCGATTGGGCGCGGTCCCAATACGCTGCGATCAACGCATCGAAAGTTACAGCCAAAAAACGAAAACCTGAATTTTCGACGTTTTTCAGCAGGTGCTTTTTTCCTCGTATCTTCTCTCCCGTTGATCCCACGCTGCTTTTGCTGCGTTTTCTGAGTTCCTTGGGGTCCAATTGGTCGGAAAAGAGTCATACGAGTCAATTCTGAGACGAAAAATTTTTTGGTCAAAAAAAAAGGAAGGTTAACATCTTTGTATTTTTGGCGAAAATTTTCGCGATTTTCAAAAGTGCTGGAATAAATTAATTGTGGCACTGTTCCGACGTAATTTTGCGAGAGAAATCGATTTGGCGCAGTCCCAATACGCTGCGATCAACGCATCGAAAGTTACAGCCAAAAAACAAAAACCTGAATTTTCGACATTTTTTAATAGGTGCTTTTTTCCTCGTATCTTCTCTCCCGTTGATCCCACGCTCCTTTCGCTGCGTTTTCTGAGTTCCTTGGGGTCCAATTGGTCGGGAAAGAGTCATACGAATCAATTCTGAGACGAAAAGTTTTTTGGTCGAAAAAAAAAGGAAGGTTAACCCCTTTGTATTTTTGGCGAAAATTTTCGCGATTTTCAAAAGTGCTGGAATAAATTAATTGTGGCACCATTCCGACGTAATTTTGCAAGAGAAATCGATTGGGCGCAGTCCCAATACGCTGCGATCAACGCATCGAAAGTTACAGCCAAAAAACGAAAACCTGAATTTTCGACATTTTTCAGCAGGTGCTTTTTTCCTCGTATCTTCTCTCCCGTTGATCCCACGCTCCTTTCGCTGCGTTTTCTAAGTTCCTTGGGGTCCAATTGGTCGGGAAAGAGTCATACGAATCAATTCTGAGACGAAAAATTTTTTGGTCAAAAAAAAAGGAAGGTTAACCCCATTGTATTTTTAGCGAAAATTTTCGCGATTTTCAAAAGTGCTGAAATAAATTAATTGTGGCACTATTCCGACGTAATTTTGCGAGAGAAATCGATTGGGCGCAGTCCCAATACGCTGCGATCAACGCATCGAAAGTTACAGCCAAAAAACGAAAACCTGAATTTTCGACATTTTTCAGCAGGTGCTTTTTTCCTCGTATCTTCTCTCCCGTTGATCCCACGCTCCTTTTGCTGCGTTTTCTGAGGTCCTTGGGGTCCAATTGGTCGGGAAAGAGTCATACGAATCAATTCTGAGCCGAAAAATTTCTTGGTCAAAAAAAAAGGTAGGTTAACCCCTTTGTATTTTTGGCGAAAATTTTCGCGATTTTCAAAAGTGCTGGAATAAATCAATTGTGGCACTGCTCCGACGTAATTTTGCGGGAGAAATCGATTGGGCGCAGTCCCAACACGCTGCGATCAACGCATCGAAAGTTACTGCCAAAAAACGAAAACCTGAACATTCGACATTTTTCAGCAGGTGCTTTTTTCCTTGTATCTTCTCTCCCGTTGATCCCAGGCTCCTTTTGCTGCGTTTTCTGAGTTCCTTGGGGTCCAATTGGTCGGGAAAGAGTCATACGAATCAATTCTGAGACGAAAAATTTTTTGGTCAAAAAAAAAGGAAGGTTAACCCCTTTGTATTTTTTGCGAAAATTTTCGCGATTTTCAAAAGTGCTGGAATAAATTAATTGTGGCACTATTCCGACGTAATTTTGCGAGAGAAATCGATTAGGCGCAGTCACAATACGCTGCGATCAACGCATCGAAAGTGACAGCCAAAAAACGAAAACCTGAATTTTCGACATTTTTCAGCAGGTGCTATTTTCATCGTATCTTCTGTTCCGTTGATCCCACGCTCCTTTTGCTGCGTTTTCTGAGTTCCTTGGGGTCCAATTGGTCGGGAAAGAGTCATACGAATCAATTCTGAGACGAAAAATTTTTTGGTCAAAAAAAAAGGAAGGTTAACCCCTTTGTATTTTTTGCGAAAATTTTCGCGATTTTCAAAAGTGCTGGAATAAATTAATTGTGGCACTATTCCGACGTAATTTTGCGAGAGAAATCGATTGGGCGCAGTCCCAATACGCTGCGATCAACGCATCGAAAGTTACAGCCAAAAAACGAAAACCCGAATTTTCGACATTTTTCAGCAGGTGCTTTTTTCCTCGTATCTTCTCTCCCGTTGATCCCACGCTCCTTTTGCTGCGTTTTCTGAGGTCCTTGGGGTCCAATTGGTCGGGAAAGAGTCATTCGAATCAATTCTGAGACGAAAAATTTTTTGGTCAAAAAAAAAGGAAGGTTAACCCCTTTGTATTTTTGGCGAAAATTTTCGCGATTTTCAAAAGTGCTGGAATAAATTAATTGTGGCACTATTCCGACGTAATTTTGCGAGAGAAATCGATTGGGCGCAGTCCCAATACGCTGCGATCAACGCATCGAAAGTTACTGCCAAAAAACGAAAACCTGAATTTTCGACATTTTTCAGCAGGTGCTTTTTTCCTCGTATCTTTTCTCCCGTTGATCCCACGCTCCTTTTGCTGCGTTTTCTGAGTTCCTTGGGGTCCAATTGGTCGGGAAAGAGTCATACGAATCAATTCTGAGACGAAAAATTTTTTGGTCAAAAAAAAAGGAAGGTTAACCCCTTTGTATTTTTGGCAAAAATTTTCGCGATTTTCAAAAGTGCTGGAATAAATTAATTGTGGCACTATTCCGACGTAATTTTGCGAGAGAAATCGATTGGGCGCAGTCCCAATACGCTGCGATCAACGCATCGAAAGTTACGGCCAAAAAACGAAAACCTGAATTTTCGACATTTTTCAGCAGGTGCTTTTTTTCTCGTATTTTCTCTCCCGTTGATCCCACGCTCCATTTGCTGCGTTTTCTGAGGTCCTTGGGGTCCAATTGGTCGGGAAAGAGTCATACGAATCAATTCTGAGACGAAAAATTTTTTGGTCAAAAAAAAAGGAAGGTTAACCCCTTTGTATTTTTGGCGAAAATTTTCGCGATTTTCAAAAGTGCTGAAATAAATTAATTGTGGCACTATTCCGACGTAATTTTGCGAGAGAAATCGATTGGGCGCAGTCCCAATACGCTGCGATCAACGCATCGAAAGTTACAGCCAGAAAACGAAAACCAGAATTTTCGACATTTTTCAGCAGGTGCTTTTTTCCTCGTATCTTCTCTCCCGTTGATCCCACGCTCCTTTTGCTGCGTTTTCTGAGGTCCTTGGGGTCCAATTGGTCGGGAAAGAGTCATACGAATCAATTCTGAGCCGAAAAATTTCTTGGTCAAAAAAAAAGGTAGGTTAACCCCTTTGTATTTTTGGCGAAAATTTTCGCGATTTTCAAAAGTGCTGGAATAAATCAATTGTGGCACTGCTCCGACGTAATTTTGCGGGAGAAATCGATTGGGCGCAGTCCCAACACGCTGCGATCAACCCATCGAAAGTTACAGCCAAAAAACGAAAACCTGAATTTTAGACATTTTTCAGCAGGTGCTTTTTTCCTCGTATCTTCTCTCCCGTTGATCCCACGCTCCTTTTGCTGCGTTTTCTGAGTTCCTTGGGGTCCAATTGGTCGGGAAAGAGTCATACGAATCAATTCTGAGACGAAAAATTTTTTGATCAAAAAAAAAGGAAGGTTAACCCCTTTGTATTTTTGGCGAAAATTTTCGCGATTTTCAAAAGTGCTGGAATAAATTAATTGTGGCACTATTTTGACGTAATTTTGCGAGAGAAATCGATTGGGCGCAGTTCCAATACGCTGCGATCAACGCATCGAAAGTTACTGCCAAAAAACGAAAACCTGAACATTCGACATTTTTCAGCAGGTGCTTTTTTCCTTGTATCTTCTCTCCCGTTGATCCCAGGCTCCTTTTGCTGCGTTTTCTGAGTTCCTTGGGGTCCAATTGGTCGGGAAAGAGTCATACGAATCAATTCTGAGACGAAAAATTTTTTGGTCAAAAAAAAAGGAAGGTTAACCCCTTTGTATTTTTTGCGAAAATTTTCGCGATTTTCAAAAGTGCTGGAATAAATTAATTGTGGCACTATTCCGACGTAATTTTGCGAGAGAAATCGATTAGGCGCAGTCACAATACGCTGCGATCAACGCATCGAAAGTGACAGCCAAAAAACGAAAACCTGAATTTTCGACATTTTTCAGCAGGTGCTATTTTCATCGTATCTTCTGTTCCGTTGATCCCACGCTCCTTTTGCTGCGTTTTCTGAGTTCCTTGGGGTCCAATTGGTCGGGAAAGAGTCATACGAATCAATTCTGAGACGAAAAATTTTTTGGTCAAAAAAAAAGGAAGGTTAACCCCTTTGTATTTTTTGCGAAAATTTTCGCGATTTTCAAAAGTGCTGGAATAAATTAATTGTGGCACTATTCCGACGTAATTTTGCGAGAGAAATCGATTGGGCGCAGTCCCAATACGCTGCGATCAACGCATCGAAAGTTACAGCCAAAAAACGAAAACCCGAATTTTCGACATTTTCAGCAGGTGCTTTTTTCCTCGTATCTTCTCTCCCGTTGATCCCACGCTCCTTTTGCTGCGTTTTCTGAGGTCCTTGGGGTCCAATTGGTCGGGAAAGAGTCATTCGAATCAATTCTGAGACGAAAAATTTTTTGGTCAAAAAAAAAGGAAGGTTAACCCCTTTGTATTTTTGGCGAAAATTTTCGCGATTTTCAAAAGTGCTGGAATAAATTAATTGTGGCACTATTCCGACGTAATTTTGCGAGAGAAATCGATTGGGCGCAGTCCCAATACGCTGCGATCAACGCATCGAAAGTTACGGCCAAAAAACGAAAACCTGAATTTTCGACATTTTTCAGCAGGTGCTTTTTTTCTCGTATTTTCTCTCCCGTTGATCCCACGCTCCATTTGCTGCGTTTTCTGAGGTCCTTGGGGTCCAATCGGTCGGGAAAGAGTCATACGAATCAATTCTGAGACGAAAAATTTTTTGGTCAAAAAAAAAGGAAGGTTAACCCCTTTGTATTTTTGGCGAAAATTTTCGCGATTTTCAAAAGTGCTGGAATAAATTAATTAAGGCACTATTCCGACGTAATTTTGCGAGAGAAATCGATTGGGCGCAGTCCCAATACGCTGCGATCAACGCATCGAAAGTTACAGCCAAAAAACGAAAACCTGAATTTTCGACATTTTTCAGCAGGTGCTTTTTTCCTCGTATCTTCTCTCCCGTTGATCCCACGCTCCTTTTGCTGCGTTTTCTGAGTTCCTTGGGGTCCAATTGGTCGGGAAAGAGCCATACGGATCAATTCTGAGACGAAAAATTTTTGGTCAAAAAATAAGGAAGGTTAACCCCTTGTATTTTTGGCGAAAATTTTCGCGATTTTCAAAAGTGCTGGAATAAATTAATTGTGGCACTATTCCGAAGTAATTTTGCGAGAGAAATCGATTGGGCGCAGTCCCAATACGCTGCGATCAACGCATCGAAAGTTACAGCCAAAAAACGAAAACCTGAATTTTCGACATTTTCCAGCAGGTGCTTTTTTCCTCGTATCTTCTCTCCCGTTGATCCCACGCTCGTTTTGCTGCGTTTTCTGAGGTCCTTGGGGTCCAATTGGTCGGGAAAGAGTCATACGAATCAATTCTGAGACGAAAAATTTTTTGGTCAAAAAAAAAGGAAGGTTAACTCCTTTGTATTTTTGGCGAAAATTTTCGCGATTTTCAAAAGTGCTGGAATAAATTAATTGTGGCACTATTCTGACGTAATTTTGCGAGAGAAATCGATTGGGCGCAGTCCCAATACGCTGCAACTAACGCCTCAAAAGTTACAGCCAAAAAACGAGAACTTGTATTTTCGACATTTTTCAGCAGGTCCTTTTTCCTTCGTAACTTCTTTCCTGTTGATTCCACGCTCTTTCTGCTGCGTTTTCCGAGATCCTGGGGGTCCAATTGTTCAGGAAAGGCTCATACAAATCGAATCTGAGACCAAAAGTTTTCGGTCGAAAATCGGCAAAAAAGTAAGGCATTGCATTTCCATTTTTGGCGAAAATTTTCGCGATTTTGAAAAGTGCCGGAATAAATTCTTTCATGCACTAATACCACGTAATTTTGCGAGAGAAATCGATTGGGCGCAGTCCCAATACGCTGCGACCAACGCCTCAAAAGTTACAGACAAAAAACGAGAATTTGTATTTTTGACATTTTTCAGCAGGTCCTTTTTCCTTCGTAACTTTTTTCCTGTTGATTCCACGCTCTTTCTGCTGCGTTTTCCGAGTCCCGGGGGTCCAATCGGCCAGGAAAGGGTCATTGAAATCGAATCTGAGACCAAAATATCTTCGGTCAAACAAAGGTGAGGTTCACCTCTTTGGTCCTCGGGTGGAAAGGTATGCGATTCTGCAAAGTGCTGGACTTACTCCCACATCACAGTATAACGTCTGAATACTGCGAAGAGAATTGATTGCATCTCGTCTATCTTATTGCGAGCAGCGGATCAAAAGCCACCGTTTAAACACATGCATTCGGTTTCAGTTTTTGAAAGTGGTGGGGAAGCGAAATCAGAAAGCCATAGTCACAAACTCACAGCTCAAGTTTATTCAATATGCCTTAACTCTATTACAAGCGTGGAGCTATCAGTGTATCGCAGTTTACAAAAATCTTAGATAGTGTACAACATTCACTTTAAATCAATCGCAGAATATCGTGTGAATATCACATATGAAACTAACTATCACACGAAGAAAATGAAGTGCAGTATACATCATACTAAGCAGAACACGATACATTTTATTCACTGCAGTTGTTACTGTAAAAGTTCCGGTCCGCGAACGGCTGCAATAACAGTATACTATATGAATCACATTGTGTTGTTAATATTTCATGTAACCTGGATTGAAATAGATATACGTACACATCAATATTACCGCATTTCTTCAGCATTTCCCCAACTGTTGTTTCTACGGTCTTGCAGATGCCTTTACTCCAATCATCGATGTCCAATTCGTCCAGAAAGAGTCGTAAGAATCGATTCTGAAACACAACATTTAAAGCTCTCAAAATCGCTAAAAATCGAGGCTCCGGCTTTCTTCCGGTAAAATTAAGCTCATTTTAAATATTATTAGAATAGATTGTTAGACGTACCTTATCGACGTAATTTCGTAAGGGGAACCAATTCCGCGTAGTCCGACATCGCCTTAAGCCACGGATCGAGAGATACGAATGAAAAACGAATTCCCTCTGGTGTTGAATATTTGATGTCCTGCATGACTTTCGCGTTCCTGAGAGTCCAATTAGTCTAATAAGGGTCCTTCAAATCCATTGTAGGAGATAAAGGATTTCGCTTCAAAAATTGCAAAAGAGCAAGCCTTGCCCATCTGGATTTTTTCAATCGAAATTCGGCAGATCATTGGCTAATGCTTGGTTTGATTCTTGAATAAACTGTACACGATTATGTCCCCATATATTATGATAGTTTTGCGACATGAATCTATCGCGCACAGTTCCGAGCCGCTGCGAGCAATGGATAAAGTGTGATATGCGAAGAACGAAAAATATCTTCGATTTTTTTTTGGTATCGCCTCAGCCGTTGATTCAACAGTGTTCTAAGTGTCGTGTTTGGCTTTCTCGGGGACCAATTGCTCTAATAAGGGAACTTCGAATCGATTGAAGAGGAAAAGTTACCGTCAATTACATTATTTTGTCATTCTACATCAAATATTTGATCAAGTATTTGAAATATTCGACTGGAGAATACACGAACTCGATTGTCATTTTTAAACTGTTCACAGAAATATCTTACAGTGATGTTTTCATCGTTTCTCCTACTGCAGAATATATGGGTAAGGGCTCTCAGGACTTGATGCCTCTGGTTTATCACATTTTCATATTGTTAAATGTAAAATGTACGTTTTTATTATTTTTTTACAATGTATCTATAATCACATTAACATAACACAAGAGATATTCACAATTATATGTTATTCATACTTTTAAAACATGTCACGTTCTAAACATTTTTGGGAGAAGAGAAGTGAGTTTTTAAACTACCATCGGGCAATTGGTCAGTTATCATGCACATTTGAACGCAGGTATACCGTGAGCGTCTGAAATAATATTTAAAATGGAGAAAAAAGAAGAATTCATTCTAAGGATTCAAGGCCACTTGGTGCTTTTTGATATCCAAGTAACATGATTCACGTAATCTCCAAAAAATCAGTCAAACCGTACATAATAAAAAAGAAAAAAAGAACCTGAGTATCAAGGTGAGAAAGAAACAAAACCAGTTGCAGACAATATTGATAAGATATTACAATATTTTTTTTGGATCGTTAGAAAAAATATAATTCTTCAATTTTTTTTTTTCTTCTTTTCTTTCTCGAGTCTAATATTATGTACAGGTGATAGAGAGTATCGCGTTACGACTGAAATAAATATATGTAGCCTAAGCGTAGATAATATATATGTTTGGGATAAAGAATTTTTTTTTTTTTTTTTACGTTTTCTTCAAATTACCGTTACACTTCACACGCACACAAGCAATTTCGTATTTTCAAAACAGCCAGGCCTCATCCTATAAATCTTGATCACCACATGAGTTACTATAGTATCGAAATTGAGGATTCCTAATGTTTTGTGTCATTTAAAAAAAAACGATAATCATTCCAATAATCCATCAAATTTTTGTTACAACACAAGTCGAAGTCTCCTTTTTTAAGAACCATGTACCATGACTCAATTCAGTAGAAGTTTGTTGCCGTAGAAAAAAAAAAAAAATAATGCAATTTTTATTTATAAAACGGCCTACAAAATCTTGGGAAATTCGTTACAGGCTTACTTATAAAACATATAACTGAGTCCTCGGTCATGAATGGATTAAAATAGCACCATGGTTACCAGATATTTACATCTTCTAATTACAAGGCCGTCAGCTACCTTTACAAACTAAGATAATGTTATTAATTATTCACATTATTCAAGCAATAACCTTTCGATCGTGTTGAAAATTAGGAACTCGCTCTACGGATAAAAAATAAATTCATTGCTATGACAATGTACAACGTAAGATATTAACGCAACAATCGACAAGAGATGGGTGTATGATAGTCATCGTGGGACTCGGATACGTTCGACAGTTAATTGTAAGCTTGAAGACCTCAACTAGTGTATTAAATGCATTTAGTATAATGTGAATATATTGCATTATTCGGCAAGATTTGCGTTATAGAATGAAGCCAGCTGATAGATTTGCATTACGGCAAATTTTCAGAGCTAATTTCTAAGATTTTATGATGCCCTAGCTACAGTCGAGCCTGATATAATGTTTTCTCACACATTCGTGGTACGTAGTACTAAGTTTATACTGTCTTGATTACAAAATACAGAATAATATTTTGCTATAGTACAGATTTTATATAAAAACAATTATTTTATTATTCACTTTACCATTTTTACCTTCATTTCCTCTTTTTCTTTCTTCGTTAAATCTCGTTTTGCTTTTACATCATTATTATTATCATTATTACTAATATTATTATTATTATTATTGTTGTTAATATTATTATTATTATTATAATTATAATCATACTTTATAATATTAATATGTATATTTACACAAGTATATTTTTCCATTGTCATTATCATCTTCCTCGTCACTTTATCGTTTTTCACATACAATCCGTTTATAAATCACATTGCGCCTATTGTACATTTTCATATACCGAACGATGTACGAATTACAATGAATACACAAATTTGGCTGGCTATTTTTCCCTACATTTCACTATCAAATTCAATCTTCATTTTCATACCTCTTGCTATATAGACAGTGGAGAAAAAGTCAATGAAAATTTCAAATGAGATACACATATGTATACATGTACGTATAATATGTAACCGCTGATGAGCAGACGCCTATAGAAATTGCCAGGAAAAACGCTGCTAATGATATTAAAATTTTACTACATATGTACCTATAATTATTGAATATATTCATTTAGTAATTATCGTAGAGATATTCATGCAATCGGAATATAAACCACATATACCCTATGTATAAGGAAATAAAAGTGATAAAGGGATAACAGTTTACTGTGAAACGTTGTCGCTGACAGTTTTGGTCGATTAAAACAGGTCAAGAGCCATTGAGTAGCTGTTTTTCCTGGTACGCGTACACATATCGATATACATCTTTGGTTCTATTTCTACCAGAATTTTGCCAGCCATAGATATAGTTCCACTCCCATTTATAGAAAAATAGTATTTTGCGGCTATTACAGCTGGTCTGTCCGCCTTTTTCTTGTACTCCGTAATTAAAACCCGTTCAAACTATTCGAAACAGGTATAGATTTAATTGAATCAACAGAATTGGCGAAGGCATATTTCTTATAATTTAGGGATAATAAATGAATAATCATTAACGATAAGATAGGCCTTAATGAGAAAGTAACCATTGGTTATAGGAATAGATAGAGATAGAGATAGAGAGAGATAGAGAGAGAGAGAGAGAGAAGGGAATTAAGTTAGAAAAAATAATGCAGGACTGAAGTCCACAATCAAATTATTAAATCTGTTTGAAGGAATTTTTCGAAATTAGGAGGCTTATGTAGGTGGTTGTTAAAAATAAAAATATATGTAACTACGGAGGTATATTAAAAAATTTCATTTTTTTTTTTGTTCTAGTGGCAATGGATTAACAGTTAAAATTAAAATATCGTATGTATAGTATGATCAGCCTTTGCTTAAAAATGATATCCCTGTTTTAGTACTACATAAATTTTTATGTATAATATTTAATATGACCTTGTAATATTATGAATATAAACAAAAATGTTGAAGTACTGAATCTGAAGAAGAAAATAAAATTGAATTTGAAAAAAAGGAACGGAGATCACACTCTCTTTTTTTATGAATTCATGCTTTTTTTTTGTTTCGGGAAACATTGTGCTGATTGACTAAAACAACGTAATATATAATATATATGTATAAATTGAAATGCTATTTAAATATCATTTACAATTATCCATTAATAGTAAATATATATGTGTATAAATTATAATGTAATCAGTAATATTCAACTAATTAATAATAATCAATACATAATTGTAAAATGAGTATCACTATAAAATGATCAGTTTCAATTTCTTTTTTTTTCTTTTTTTGTTTTACCATCATCATTCATAGTTGCACTCGCTTCAATTGGCTAATAAAAATTAGTATAAGAATAATACATATCAATTATATTATTATATTACAATGGTACAGAGATCAAACGAATGACCTGCAATGGTTTGGTAATGCTGGATTCCCTTTAGTTTCCGCCTCAAGAGTTTGTTTGCCTTTATACGATAGCTGGTGCAAATGAAATAAGAAGTGTTAAAAAATTTCTTCTTCTACACGTTATATCTATGAAATAAAATATAAGTTCTGCTTCCTTTTCAGACCATATTCAAAGTTTCACTCAAATTCGGCTAAGCAATTAGTGTTTCATTTCGGATTAGATTTTGTTAAGAAATAAATCCACAAGGTATTCGCGACCTAACGTTAAACTTTTATATCCAATTTATTGCGGTGTGCACACGATGATTCAAGATACCATATATCGTGTTTTAGATACTAACGAACAGATTCATCACCCTAAAATGTATCATAGGAAGGATATGCGTCTGAAGGAGCACTAAATCATAAAATGTGAATCTAGTAATGGGTTTTTAACATTGTTGTATGGCTTGGCTGTAGTCATAAAACAGTTACAATAGAAGATAAAGCAGTGGTTATACGATTTCTTTCATTTCTTCCTCGTTTTTTCTTCTATTCTATAAATATCACAGCTAAAATTTTCACAATTACTTGGATGAAAAAAACAACTGAATCGTCTGTAACAAAATTTCAAGGAGACTTGTTACTATTTGATTTAAATAAATGAAGATAATGGTATATTTTTTCTTTTTTCTTTTCTTTTTTTTTTTTTTTTGTAAAATGTAATATGATAAGTCAATAAGTGGATAGATGGTGAGGAAACCAATAACGATTTACTTTAAAATATAAGAAAAGTTCAAATCAATGAGAGATTCAATAATTCCACCCCGTGAATCACAACTTCGTAATATTGTCATACTTAACATCCTATCAAAGCATCCATCCAATCCACGACAGGTCTGTTTGGAAGCAAAGATTGCCGAGTTAGAAGATTATGAATTGTTTTTGTAAATAACGGGAACGATCGAGGAAAAACAAGTGTTTTAAAATTGATATTTTAGGAGTTAAATTATATCGCGATAATTTCAACCTTGGTTTTAGTCTAGACTTTTCTTTCCTATCTCTTGTTCCTTCTTTCTTTTGTTGTTCCTGTTGTTCTTCTTAGGGCAGTGTGACCATGGTTATCATAATTACTACTTACTTGATGAAGTCTACTGGTATATTTATATATAATTTATAAAAAAAGAGCACTGGATGCTAGGTCAAATACGGGGTTCGATTAATCTTTCTAAAGCGTCATGAATATCTGATAAAATTGTAACATTTGTCTTTTCCTGACGAGGAAATTTCATCCAGACGATGATTCACATTTCTCTAACTTTCATGACGCGAGCTAATAATTATGTATAAGTAATAATAGTAATGATGAATGATAAACAACATAATTCAAATTAGTATCCAGCTCTCTTTGACACTCTGTCTTTCTCTCTTGGGCCGCTCATTTTCCGAGCAATAAAGAAGTCCAAACGATGCTCTTACGGTGGACTGCGATGAGACAGTTTTCACAAAGTAACGCCAAATATGGTTTGGGACTCTCTAGTGTCGTCAAACCTTGTTGTGAAGCCTCATCTCATAGGCTGTGCCCCTACCACCTCCTCCGGAACCCGAATAGGCCCCGGCATACAGTTCGGGACGATTTGACCGGCCGAAGTTGGCTGTTGGACCACCTGCTGGTGGCGCACTAGCTGTGGGAACCGAGCGATAGCCTGTTTAAAGTTTAGAAACAATGTTTGAACCAGAGAAGAGGAAACAAAAAGAAAAAGAACACGAGTGCGGAAGAACGTAACTTGAGACAGAAAATACAGGAAGTAAGCTTTGTAAAGGGTAGCATTTTGGAATTCATCGTTATTTGAGTAATCACAAGACATCCGAGGATCTAGACTAGGATTTTGTTAGCTCATGCAGAATATGCGTTACACTTTTCGAATAGTTTTGAAAGCAGCTGGCTTTGGTATGATTGGGATACTTTACTGGAAATTGTTGCAGTTTTTACTCGCCGTAGGAGAAAAAATATAAACAATAACGAAAATATTTCCTTCGCATTAGCATTAGCGGCTATGGAGAATAATTTTCAGACGTTCATTGGATACAAAAATTACAAAGAGGAGAAAAATCGGAATTAATTAGAGCGGTGCATCATCACAGTATAATAACAATAATAATGAAAGCAGGCAACTATATGTCACAGGTTTGCAGTCAGACAGAAAGTTATAGGCTACACGTCGATTGCAAAAGCGACTACATAAGTTTCCAGGATCAAACACAAGAATTTTCAACACCGACTTTTGGCATTCGCCCAAACAGTCAAGTAATCTGTCTTCATCTTCGTTCAAAGTAATCGAATTGTTCATTACTTTAATTCTAAAGCCAGGCTAATAAGGATTCGTTGAATTCTAATTACTACAAAATGCCCGAGTTTTTGAAAACCGTTGTTTTCACGTCTTTTGAAACGAACCGTTTAACATAGACTTTAAACGTGAATTGGTCGGACAATAACGAACTGATATCCAAGGATTTAATCCTGTCAAAAGTATAATGTAGGCCCGAGCTCACCTCTGCAGCTCAGAGAACAAGATTATCAGGTAGTGAGGCGCGTCGCAATCAATGTGAGGGAAATGCAAACATGAGAAACACTGATGTAGTTGCGGGTTGATAATAAGTCGTACACGAATAAATATATATATCTCAGCTAGGTTGTTCGGTGAAATTTGATTTTCGATACGTTAGTGTGATATTTGGTGAAAAATAACTGTCTCTAAAATATCATTGGCAGAAAGACGTTTATAGTTGCAAGGGCATCGAGCTTGGTCAAGAAACAGGTAGAAAGTCAAATTTTACCGATGGCATAGTTTCTAGTAAAGGATCGAGGTATGTGGACGTACCTTTGGGAGGATAATACTGAGCTCCTCTACCTTCTCCGTATCCATGCGAAGGACCGCGCTGTCCGTGACCTCCCTGTCCTTGCCTCGGAGGAATGCTTCGCGGACCAGCACCGCCTCCGTGATGATGTCGCTGGAGAAAAAAATCAGTGACAATCAGATTCGCGGCAACAAACAAAAGGGAACGACTGAACAGCTCATCGATGTCTAATCGATACTGTGATATTTCGTTCAACTCACCATTCTCCTTAGAGTATTCATCGGCCTTCTCAATGTTTCACTAATCCGTCTTGCCGGCGGTTTCTTAGGATTACTGGAAGGAGTGTGTACCGCGCAGCACTTGATGAACAGGCCCATAAAAATTATGAACGCTATCCCCATCAGCAGTACCGCCCACCAGTACTCCTGAAACGAATTGTCACCGATAAGCGTGAAATGTCGTTCGATTGGTTATATCTCGATTTAAAACAAGGAATATTCCCTGCTCAAACATACCGTAACCCATTGAGAAAGCGTGAGTAAAGTCTCCTTGTTGAACAGTAGATTTTTCAATCTTGCAAGCGGCCCTTCGGCGTCGACTGCTCTGCATTTAAGGAACACGTCGCAGTATCCCTGAAGAAGAAAAATGGGTTGGAAAAATTTTGTTTCAGCGACAAAAATCATCTTGCACGAATAAGGATCTACGAGTTTCATCTTTACCTGGAAGTTATCACAAGGCGAGCCTGGCCTCAGATTGATTGCCCCTTTTCCCTGGGCTTTCAAGTGAGGAAGCTCGCTGGTACTGCGACACGTCGAAACATCAGTACCATTCTGGCAAGCCAACTCGCACAGCTTGCGTTTATCAATATTCGGTTTGTTGCTCGTTAAGAAGCATTCCGTAAGATTCCATTCCAGACATCTCGATCCGATACATTCCCCCTTGATGCACAACTGTTGGGAACGTTACAGATTTACTAGACAATCACTTTTTCGAAATTATAATCGATACGTGTATCGGAAAATTAACTGAGACATCTAGAATAAGTATCACATGTTCTTTTGTTACCTGAGTTTCCTGGTTACATTTGGTGTTGTTAGCTTTTGGTTCTGGCGGAGGACACACGGATGTTGTTCCGTTGCAAACCGAGTCATGACTGCATTCCGTTTCAATTTTGCACACAGACTTGTTTGCGAGCGGTATAAATTGGCACGTTTCGCTCGAACAGCAGGGTCCTTGGCTCGGACTGTGAAGGAGAAAAAGTTAATTGAATATCATCAGGAATATCCTGACTCGTGAAAAGGCTAGGCTGAAAAATTTACAGCAATAAATACAAGGTACCTGCACTGCGCTGAATTTGTCCTACGACACTGGTTTTTCGACATCGGTAAGCGTGGATAGCAACACTTGTCTTTGCATTCCTCTTCGTCGTATCCGCAATCGCATTCTTCCCCTTCCTCGACGATTTTGTTCCCACAGAAAGCGCCGGCAGGTGCTGTGAAAATATTAGAAAAGTCTGTGAAATATTCTATTTCGAAACACACAACAACAGAACTTTTAATTGGTCTTCAATTTTTCATCCCTCCGTATCTTTATTTGTAGTAAGGTAATACTTTCACATTATAAGTAAGGTGCAATAATCGTCTCACCGGTGAAGCAGTTCCTCTTTTTCTTATCCTCAATCGCGTCCAGGACGTTGCTGATGTTCCCTATACTGCACTTTGAAAATTTACTGTTGTTCGGTCTGTCTCCACTGGTGGCCGAGGCGAACATAATAAAATTTCCGTGTAGTCCACCGGGTCTGCATTCCGGTGGAAAATCGTGCTGCATAAAGTAAAACAAACCATTATCAGAGATATTAAATTTCGACAGAAATTGGGTAAGAATGGCACGATGAATTTGGTATATAAATTGTATTTTTTGACAGGATTATCGATCATAAGTATCGATTCATCTTTTTGCATAATTAAAGATTCAAAAATGATTACGGTACGAAAAATATGATCTATCGTTATAATTACCGGCGATCCAAAGTTGTGGCCAATTTCGTGAGCCAACGTCAGCTGGGAAACTTTCGGTGGTACTCTGCTCGCATAGTTTACAAATGTGATGATACCGGTGTTCAACGATCTCTTCGTCGACTGATACATTCCGCCGACGGTTTCCGTGTAAGTTTTGTACTTCTCGCAAATACCGCCCGAAGCACCGGACGCAGATGCGACCCAAGCAAGTCCAAGAGTACCCCCGGTAAAATCTCTGGAAGAAAATGAACGTGCGCAATATTTAATGTGACTAATATTTGCAGTAATTTCTTACTTATTTCTATATATAAGATTATGGAATTTACCTGTATGTGAAAACGTAAGCTAGGCAAAAAGCTTCGTGATTGCCAAGCGAGTGTAGATTGAGAAAATTACTGACGTCTATGTTTTCCATGCAAAAGGGATTCGACGTGTCGCCATAATTCGGGGGATGAGTACAAGGCTTGTCGTCGTCGATCTGAAAGGATTATTAATTTTTTTATTTTTATTTTTCTACACCAAAAAAAATTTCATTTGTTACAGTAGCTACAAAAATTCAGTAAACCGAGTATCGTTAAAAAAAACTGTTTGAATATTGTTGGAATTACGAAAAACGAGGTACGCAAAATCAGTTTGTGAGGCTTACTCTACTTTTTTAGTTCAACGAGGCTTTAACGTCAATTTATCGTTGCACGAGCATTAAATTTTCGCAACAGTTGCAAGAAAATCTAGCAACAGTGATCGTAATGAGAAGGAATAGTAACGGATACTAGACTTTCCGGTAACAGATACAAAACTACTTTTCACTTTGTACCCAGAGCTATATTTTTCGACTGTGGTAAAAAATGAAAATAGTTAAGGACCGAGCGGTAACCGGAACTAAAAATTTCTCCCAGTGTAATCAACGATAATAAACCAGTGCGATTTCCGCTACACCACCAAAATTCTTGTTGCAATATTTTTGATTCTAGGATATTTATCGCTTTGCAAATCTGTACACACACACACAACGTACCTTTATTCTCTGAACTTCAAATTTGATATTTCGATGCTCGCTCCTACCGTCGAATCTTGTACCCGTGTAAATATAGTTCACGGCTATAACGTGTTGCGATATCAGCGAAAGAATTTCCTCCTTAGTTTTTTCAACGTCATGACCCACCTGTGAAAGAAAAAAAACAATAATAATGATAACGAAAATAACAACAATAATTCCGTTGTCAAATCGAGATGCGTAGATAGCATCGGGAAAGTTAAACTCTCATTGCGAAGCGAATGAAAAATTTTATGTACAAAATACTGACTTAAAAATGAATAGAGAAAATCGCGTAATGTATTTTATCTACGTAGTATCAATAATTTCTAACACATCCAACAAATAAACCGTTAAATTCCTGAACCTTGAAAATTGAGGCAAAATGATAAAGGAAAAACGAGACACAATAGTGGGAATAACAAAGGAAGGAAAAGGCGTGAATAATGTAGGCGGAGAATGAGAAAGAGAGAGAGAGAGAGAGAGAGAGAGAGAAAAGGGGAGAAAAGCTCCCGCCGTTTGCGATTGAATTTTTTATTTTTTTTTATCGCCTAGCGGGTTGAAAGTATTCACTCTGCGAATATTTCTTCTTCCGTTCCGCTTTCTTTTTTCTTTCTCTCTCTCTCTCTCTCTCTCTCTCTCTCTTTCTCTCGCTCACTACGAATAAAAAACAAAAAAGGTAGAAAAAAAAAGTATGCTATATACAATATGTATAATACATGTATAATATACGGACAGGTGTACGTAGGTACACGTACACGTACAACGCACAACGCGTTTCGTACGATGTATCTAAATATACATACGTGTAGATCTACGATGTTGCGAAAACGCCTAACAAATAAATTCTCACACGCACACACACACATACACTGTGCATAGGGCGTTGGGTAGGTATGTACATACACAAACCGATCAAAAACCGAGCCGTCTGGTCTGCGAAAAATTTCGCATTCACATTTCGCAATAAATATGGCTGAGTCCACCGCGTGGACGTGTTACGTACGTCTGTGTGTACATACATATATATATATACATGATGTATAATCTGCGAAACGTTGGGCAAAATTGCGATTATTCCTCCAAGGGTGGAACGCGATATTTGTAGGGGTAATCAAAAAAAAAAAAATCATTCCAGGTAATTTCCAATTCGAAAATCACTCGACTGTGAACGAAAAAGGAAGAGGGAAGAAAAAAAAATAAAAATTACACGATACACAACAGGTGAAAAAGAACCGGGGTTGTTGATTGAAAATCGATAAAAAAAAAAAATAAAAGAAATAAATAAATTTTTGCCAAGGTGATCGATTTCTAACGCTCACCGTCTCGGATATGTGCCTCCAGATTAGGGGATCGGTCTGTATGAAGAGAGAACACGTGTTATTCTTCTCCTGCTTGGGTCGCGTCTCCCGCCTCGTCCTCGTCCTCGAGCTTTCAAGCACGTTTGCCTGTCGCGAGTATTTGTGCCCGGGATCCTCGTTGTCGTCGACCCAAGGTGAATCGACCTTCGCAGCATTTCCTGATCCAGGTTTGCTCTTGGATGACAGCGGCGGGTCCGGTTCACCAGAATTTTGAACCGCGTCCATCCATTGGACCCTTTCTTCGGTCACGCCACAACCCGACGAGTGTCCTGTAAAAAATCGGTATCAAGTATTTGAACATATATAAGAATGGGGCGGCTCGTTTGAACCGTAGAAACGCGGGGAAAATCAGGACGCGTTCTTGATCGGTGTGAAAAAGTTATTTATTCGAATTAGAAAATCTCTTGAGAAGAAGAAGAACCTTCCGTTCTGCATTTGAACGTAAATTATAAATTTATTTATCCGGTTTACACGATGAAATCAATCGATCAATCGTTTACTCAAGTAAAATTAATACAGGGCATCGATTCACTAACAATAAAATTTGTCTTAAGAAAATATTGTCCGACAACAGTTTCACTATATTTTAATGACGATTCTGTCTACGTTCCAACGATTGGAATCGCGATTTTCAGGCGGGATGCATTGTAGCATGCATGCACTTCAAGTCTCGCCATAAAATGAATTCGACATTAGGTGGAATTTCGGAAATTCAACTCCGTCCCTAGATATCGCTTTTCATTCGATTTCCCACTCGACGCGGCTTTGCATTCTTTAGGCGACCATGAAAGGTGGGCAGATACGAGACGCTTTCTATATATATTTGGATTTTAGGATGGTTTTCACCCTTGCATATCGACAGCGAAGTGCGAGTATATATCGAGAGCTTGTGTATGTATGCAAAAAAACGTGCGCTAATATTGGGAATTCATACCTCGTCAAATAATTATTCAATTATATTGGAGTTTTTTTTTTTTTCATCTGAAAAATAGGATTGCTGTTTTCAAATTTGAAATAAATCGGGTGAACCGTATTCGAATAATCGTGAGCACCGTAAAACATCAAACGGAGAGAAATGTTTTACGTTATTGTTCATGACGAGGCTTCATATTAATTTATTCTAATGAGAAACAAAATATTCAAACTATCTAAACTCGATCTACGTACTTTTGTATAAAATAAAACTTCAATCGAATTGAATAATTTATTGTGAATATATAAATTCCCAATATTTATCCACTTCTTGCGTGAAGTTATTTCAAATTGAAATTACTAGAATGATAATAGAATAATTAATACGAAATATTATTATTTGATTTTCGTTTCCTGCACCGCGTCAGAAAATTGCGGTAAATGTAAAACGAGATGAAAACGATCGATCGAAATTCGAGATAAAAAAACGTACCTTATATTACGTGTATGTACGTATAGAAACGTTATTCGAGAGTTTGAGAATTGGTTTCTTCGTCTCAAAGCGAGGCGGTGGTACAAACCTCTATACGTATATATATATATACATATAACGAAATATAATTTTGTTGTAAATTCGGTCACGTCAGCTATATGAAGACCTCGTGACTAAAATTTGCAATCCGAAAACTACGCTAAAACACAAACAGCGCGATTTTTATACTTATCGTGTTATACCCGAAGACTCGAGCCCCGTCGCTGTGTACCCCTTTGAAAAGTACGTGCTTAGAAGAGAAAAAGTCAAAGCCACCGCAAGGAGGAAAAAATTCGGCAATGGTATGCCGGAGGGTTGTTTCGAAACCGAGCGAGTTCACGGTTTCGTTTTTGGGTTAGTCTAAAGGTTCTCGTATTGTTCGCAGGCAAATATCCTCGAATATCCAAGAAACGCGGTCGGCAAACAGACTCGAGACAAATCAAGCTTAGCTTCTTCTTCTTCTTCTTTGTTGCGTCTTTTCCAAAATTTTTCGCAAGTCACGTAGCGTCTAGTTCTCATCTCGTGCTTTTACCACAAATAAAAATCACCCACTGTATAGAAAAGTGTCTGCCCTGTAATCCTCTAAAGTTTTTCATCACAAGAATTATTATCGAACAGAAATCTATTTCTAAAATGATTTCTTTCACGGTCCTAACAAAATGCTGTACAGTGTAAGTTTTGTACGTTTTTTTCTTTTTTTTTGCTCACCGAATGAAACAGAAACTTTGTCACCCGATTAACTGTTAACTGATTGCGCGGTGATTTGAACGGGGCCTTTTTCGTTTATGGCGGTGGTAATGCATCGCTTATCGCGGTTTCCGCACCGGTGCTATAATAAAAATGATTGTTCGAAAGTGGAACGCGAAAAGACTCCGTCGAGTCGTTCGATGGATGAAAGACGCAGTATCGAGGGTTACTATCTCCGCAAAAGTAACTCGGAAAAAAAATCCATCTCTGGCGATAAAAATACTTAAATAACACACACACACACACACCACACTCACACGCAGACGTACAAATGCGAAATAAACAGCGCTGATATACAGTTGAAATTGCGTTAATATTCGAACAAAGCAGAATTCAACTGTCAAGTATTAAATGACAGCCGAGAAAGTTGGGAGACCGTCTAAGGCCAGTCCGTCAGTCCATTTGCACCAGTTATAAACTCAAGTTAATTGTAAGACGGACAGTTCAGCAGCAGCAGTCTATTTGCCGAGATGAATCCCAGCGGTGTACAAAAGGAGAGAATGAGAAAGTGAGAGAAAAAGTGTGTGAGGGAGAGAGAGAGAGAGAGAATGGGAATCTGGGACTTCGCAGAAACCGCAGGGGCAGAAGTACATACGCAGAAGAGGCGTGGTGGTCGGTTGGTTCGCCGGTTAGTTGGTTGATGGTTTGGGTCCGTTGTTTTACGGTTGCTTCATTGGTAGGTTGGTACACAGGACGACAGACTCGCTTACGGTATGCAGGGTAGATCGATACGTAACAGGCTTCAAAGTTTCGCACTTTGGTCGACAAAAGCAACGACGAAACCTAAATTCATACCCTCGTGAGACAGGGAGTGACAAAAAGAATGAAGAAATAAAAAAAATAACAAAAATCGTATCGAGGACAAGGACGCGAACAAATGTCTGAGTCATTGTACGGTTTGCGACCTGAAGATATCTACGCTATTAATTGGCATGAAGAAGCGAGCTTAGGGTGAGACGAAGCTCCGGGTAATCGGATTGAGCGGACATTTCGGATTTGGAACCATTGCGGTCATAATAATATGATTCACTGAGAGAAAATGGAAAATTAGTTTTATAGCTCTTACCGGAAAGTCTAGTATTGGATGAGATTTTTTATTGGATGAGAATTTAAATGTATTATTGATGCCGTGTCACTTCGAAACTATTATAAAGCCATTGGAAGCTTTGATAGCGTTACTCTGGACGATGCGATGTGTTACATTAAATACAAGGCTGAAGTTAGTAAGGCTTGCATAACGAAACATAAGGGCAAAAAAACTTTGTTGTACAATTTGAAGAACGATTTCTTTCAAGGAGTTGGTTTTTCGAATTATGAACATGTTTTTTATGTTATGATTTACTATGCTGAATTTCAAACAATCCTAAAGATGGAATTAACGATTTTTCCTAAATCGTTACTAACTTAAACCTCGTTAACAAGTCCCGTGTCTTTATCCCGTGGAAAATGGAAAACTTCCATAATTCGTTTCTTCGGTGACTTGACCTGGTTTTGAATATTATTCGGATAGACATTAGTAAAAGACTGAAACTATGCGCGAATGGAAGAATCACAAAAAAGAAAGAAGAATGAAAACAAAAAAAAAACAAAAAAACAACTCCAAATCCTGGTACTGCGATAACGGGATGAAATTCCTGGTTAATTCCGTTCTTCAGATTCATGCAGGTATAAATGCATTATAATCTAGCGTGAAGGTATTCGGTCGGCAAACAAAAGCTTCGCGGTTAGATATACGAGAGGACAGCGTGATAAATAGAGAATAGTTGGTATACTTGTATGCATATGTAAGCACACCACACGTGGTATGCGGCACTTTATATACGCGCGTTGCAAAATGGCGTATATAAATGAACGGAGGCTGGGAGAAGAATGAGAGAAAGAGGTGGAAAAGCTTTGCGTTCGCGTAATGTCGCACAGTATGCGTATAACTGCGTACGACTTACAATATTTTTTAAGCCACTCGTTACTTTGCAAAATCGACGTTATTAAATAAAGAGCAACGATATATCGAGCACGATAAGTTTGACGAAATTTTAGTACAACAATTTCACCCGAGTCTACAATAACGTTAAAGATGAAAATAAAAGGTGAAGAAAGAAAAATTTGCTTACGTTACGTAATTACAGTTTGAAATATCGTAGGTGTACGGAAACTTTTGGTAATCGACTTTGCCGACCACTGACGAGTAAGTCTTAAAAATTATTTCACACACCTAACCCGGAGAACATTTTTTTTCCTTATACTCAACTACTGAAAGGCGAAACAGCCCTTAAACACGAATAATAAGATATAAAGCAAAACACACATGCTTTCACGCAAATGGAGTTTCTCGCCCCGCCGCGAAGTGCACACTCTCTGTATTTTACGCGCACGCAAAGTACGTACAACACACACACACAAAACATGTATGTGTTATTTCACATTATTACTAAAAGCAGGGAGCTTGCAGCCGGTTATAGAGGGTCATTTTCATGCAGACAATTACCGTTCCTATCATTATAATCGCATTCATTTCGTCATCGTACCATCGTTTTCTATTTCACGTAACCGTGATGCGAAATGAAAAAACTGTGTCTTCGTGTGCTTTTTGTAAATGAATATGACAAAAGTTTTCCGAATAACGAGAAAATACAATTAAACATTGAAAGTATCGTAGCTAATTGATTTACGAGTAATACACCGAGAGAAATTTTTATTTCCGTTTACCGCTCAGTCCGTAACTATTTTCATTTTTCACCACAATAGAAAATGGCAAGTAGTTTTTCAGCTGTTACCGGAAAGTCTATTGTCAACAATATTCGAACAGTTTTTGTTAACGATACCTGTTTCACTCAAATTTTCTAGTTACTCTAACGAATGAACTTTTTCTCAGTGCATGCAACTGCATGCGGAATTGATGGGAAATGGGTAACAGAAACTAGGTGATATCTTACCTTCGCGTATATCAGCGAATGGATCGATCACGTCGTCCTCGTGATAAATGACCGAGTGATGTGTCTCGTTTACTTCGTGTGGCGGGAAGTAGTGATGCGCCTTTTCAACGTACCACGCACCACCTCGAGGCGAAACGATTTTACCGTGGAAGACTCCGTTGCTGATGCTCCCGAACACGTGGCTCTCAGCTTCTCCTGTCGAAATATAACGGCAAAAATCTCACCCTTTATATTTGTTAGAAACATGTAAGGAAAGAGGGACAGAAAAAGAGAGAGGGAGAGAGAGTGCGAAATAAAGAAGGAAAACCTGTGCTCAGGTTTTCAATTTTCAATTATAAATTATTGCTGCACGCTGATATATATATATATATCAGTTTAAAAGTAAAAATGAATTACTTGAATACTTGGACAGAGCTTTTTCTATTTTCATTATTTCATTGTACAAAAATTAACGAGCCGAAACAATCGTTAAGACATAAAATTGAAAATACGAATTATCCTTGTCACAGTTCGTTTTTAACTTTAACGTCGTCTCGTTTTTCTCTGTCATCCAGATGGGTAAAAGCTCACGAGGCTGATAACAATATCGTTTTATAAAGAGATCGGCGTCTAGCCGAAAGTACCTTGAAATATTCGTAGAATCTTGTTAATTTGAATTCTCTGAAGCAGGGAATGAATATATATATATATATATATATATATATATATATACACACACATATATAAAACAAAGAATTGTGCCTGGGATAGCAAATATTATTCTCTGATCCTTAACGCAACAACCTGAGCAGTGACTAGACGGTTATTACCGAGTCTTTGAAATACAGATAAATAATGCGCTACATATACGTATATATGCGTACGTCCCTCGTAATTCTGGTACGGGGTTATTAATTTTGTTGAAAATTAATCATCCCTCGCATCGTACAACATTGCGTTGTGCCATTATCGTCGAGGGATGTTTCCGCTGCATTCTGGCGTTAGTTTTGGCTGCCTCAAATTTATTCCGACTTATACGTTTCGAGGGAAAAGGGTTTATGGTATGGTTTAATGGACGGTAGCTAGTCAGCTTGATGCCGTAACGGCAGGCTTCGTGTATTTGTTTGAAAACTGGAGAGGCGTGCCATCACTTTCCTTTGAACCTTGCGCATCCCACTTTTACCCAAATAAACGAGCCACGCAACCCGTGTTTCGTTGTGTTGGCACCCAAAAAGGGTATACAAGGTACGAAACACGGTGTAGAACGCGTGATCTATTTAGTTAACAAAAATTCATTTACATAATTATATACGTAATACTTACGTCGATTGGTATCATTTATTTATTTACTTTTATCCTCATTATTTTGTTGTTTTTTTTTTACATAAAAAGTCAGTAAAGTTCTTTTAATTCACAGCTTTATGATATTATACGTCGATTGTTGTTTTTTTTTTTTTTTTACTTTTGTTTCGGTTTTTAGTTATACATATATACATATATATGTAGAGCTTTTTGAAAAATGACGACGCAATTGAAATGAAATTGAGCGGAGTAATTGAATCGAAAAGAAAATGACGACCTTGTCGTTTTGCAATCGGTATTAAATTAGAAAACTCGCCGTTTCAATCGAGTCGCGAAATTTCTGTACACAAGTTTCTTTACATACTTTAATCATTTCATATTCTATTCGTTCTCGATTTAATTCGTACGACGCGACTTTTTCTTTTTCATCCGTTCGATTTGCCTTCTCTATGAAAGATCCGGCGCTCAATTATCGTACATTTTATTCCCAAGTGCAAAGTTTAAATTTTAACGTATTATTCATATATTTCATAGCATTGAGTGGTTAAATCCTGAAGGATCCTGATGTCGGAAAAACCACATACGAATAAAACGACGATTCGAATTTACTTCAAGTTTGAAAAATATGGTCGATTCGCGTTATCAAAATTAGAAAAAAAAAGGGACCTCTCCTGCAGCTCGTTACATGAATTTTTGATTCCGCGTTTCGTTCGTCTAAAATTAGACACAGTTCTGTAAGCAATGGCTGCTATGTACTGATATCCAGGAGATAAACCATCGGAACAAAGCCGCGGGGTTGAAATGCGGTTAGCTTCTGCGGTTTTGCAGCGGCGATACGATCCGTGCAACACAGCTAAGAACGGTTGAGGAAGGACTTTCGAGAGACGGAAATTAAACTGGGTTTACGCTAGCGATAAGTGAGGATCAGAGGGTGTAGTGCATGGGTAAAACATCCGATCCCTCATTTTTCATTCCTCTTCTCTTATTTTCCCAGCCGCGGTATAACGATACGTAAAACCGACGCAAGACTTGAAATTCGATGTTTAAAATCAGTCAAGTAAGTTTAAGTGAGAATTAAAAATTACATTTCTCAGCTTCGGTATAATTCGAATAATTTTGGATACCACGTTTTAGTTGTTAGAAAATATTTTCACCCATGGCATCGTGTGAATGGATAAACCGACGGCGAGCTTTGCAAACTTTCATTTTTATTCAATTTTCAAACTACGGACGCGTTTAGTGTTCGTGTTTTTTTTCTTTTTTTTTTTTTTCTTACTATTATATTATCATCGTTATTATTTTTCGACGAATAACCGTTGCGCAGAGTTGCGACCGGCTTTGAATCCGGTTTTGACCGATAAACGGAAGCTCAATTTTCAGCCACCGGATCCTCTACGGATGCAAGTGGAAAAGCATAAATTTCAAAAATAACGAGAATTACGTCGAGTTGTGCCAACTTTCTGCCGTCAATCTCATGTCTGGAAATTAAAAAAATCACGTTTGAATTCACAATAAAAACGAAAAAAAAAAAATTAAAATAATTTTCAATCACCCTGTCATAGTCATAAAATTTCTTCTCTCGCAATTAGCGTTGAAACGAGTAATTAGATCGCGGGATTACAATAATCATAATAATTGTTTGTACAAGACATAAATTTGTAACAAAGTTTGAAATTTCACAACATGTAAGTTCATTCTATTTCTTTTTTTTTTTTTTTCTTACTTATTCTTCTTTTCTTCTTTTGGTTGTACCTGCCTACATTATACCTGAAACCGACTTATTTTTGACTCGAAAATTAATTTAATCCCTTGGCACATCATATTATTAAAGAGAAGGGTGAGTGTCTCTGCGGGATTCAATAAGCCTCGCTAATTAAAGTTCTAAAGTAAATTCGTTCGTTTTTATTTTTTGTTCTCTTTTTTTGTTTTTGATAAAGGAAAAGAAGAACGAGGAGGAGATGGAGAAACAGCACGCAGCGATGCAAAATGTAAACTAGAGTGTAACTTTAGAGGAGCGAAATATCCATTTTCGTAATAATTTGGGGGTACAAGAAAAATGCTGCGGGAAAAATTGAAGGGTTTAAAAAATGAAACCCGAAAAAACACTCTCGACGATACCTTTTCATATTTGTTTTTTTAAATACAATTTACGATTTTTCAATTTGGCACCTCCTGAGAAATTCGTTTAGGTTAAAAGAAAGATTCTGTGAAAAGACGAGCGTTCTACGTTACGTGGAAAATCGCGCTCATTCGGTATTTCGCTTTTTATTTCACATTTTTTTTTTTTTTTTTTGAATTCGCGAATAAACGCGTCGTAGCACTTCAATTATTATTTCTTTTCTGACATTTATATTCGACCCAAAGATCACGATCCATAAGACAACGATATATCATCCGGGAATCTTATCCTCCTAAATTAAATGTTCATATTGAATCATAACTATTTTATGAGATTGAATTAATAATGAAAAACTCGTCAGATACGCTTCTTTAAGATGAACTGCAGACTCGATGTCACAAATCTGGGTCTTCTTTGCGAGGTAAGAAGTAATAATAAAAAAAACAGAAGAATTTATTCACGATACTTGATAAATTTAAAAAAATTTAACGCAAAACGCTCATATTTTGACAAAACCTTGCCTTTATACATAAATATGTATAGTTTCCGCTCTTCTGTAAAGAAATTGCGCAATATCGAAGGGATGCATTGAATAAAGTACTCACCCAGTATGTGACCGTGGTAAATGTGGGACGTGTCGAGGTCCTCCTCTTCGCCGGAGGGTCCCAGTATAACTAAGTTATTGCTAAACGTTGTTATGTCTCTTTTTAATCTTATATGAAAGTCTCTACCGTGGGCGCGAAATTTAAATATCACTGGATTATCCTGCGCGACGGATCTCTTAGCCCTGAGATGAGCTCGGTGAACATCTTCGGTCGAATACGACAGGGGTTCGTAGTGGCGTATGTATTCGTTCAGTCGTCGAGCTGTAACAGAAGAAAAATTCGCAATCACGTTACTTGTTGCTAAACAAACCATCGATTTTTTCATTTTTATTTGTGTGTGTGTGTGTGTGTGTGTGTTTTTTTATCGACCTGCGCTTTGTAACACAGTACGCAAGCTTTTGGTCGCGAATTTTCGTAGATATGATATATTCGTAGTAAAGTTTGCGAGTGACCGAAAGGTGAGCTTAAAAGTCGGAGACTTCGTACCAAATGCGATATGCAATTCAGCTGCGCTTGCTTATACTCTGCGAATGCAGTAATAGCTCGCGAGCCGAGTTCTCGTGCAGCAGCGGTTACGCAGTTTAAACTCTAGAGAGGAAACTACGGAGAGCTCAGACCAGAACGCGCGGAGAATGACGGCACGATATTAAAGCTTATATACGCCCCGCAGGTGTAGAGTTTCAGGGATAAAAACTCTTTGCCGAGAGTAAAAATAGTTTAAACTATCAAGGTATTATCGAACAAAGTGAACGCTGTGAATTTCGCGATGTTTTGGAATTGTTTAATTTAAAAAAAAATTTATTCCACTTTCGAGAACCGAAACAGCGTTTTGTTAAAAAAAACATGTCGTAATTAAAATACGACAAAAAAGTGATGCAGCAACAAAATTAGCAACAAGATTGGCTTGAGTGAGACTTTTTGAACTTGTACCGCGTTGGGACGTTTTCGTTTCAACACTTTTGGCTCGACCCTCTGTCACGTGGATTCTTAAACAAGATTAAAATGCATCGGCATCGTCGTCTTCACAGCCGGTATAAATATCCATGAATATCGGAGCACGCAAAGCTCTGTGAGAGGAAGGAGCGGTAAGCCGGTGCAGCTTTTCTCTTCCACGTCGCACCGCATGTACGCGGAAAAGCCAATTAACCCCTTTCCAGTACCGCGCACCTAGAGTAAGTCTCACACAATCTCGAGTACCTGCGCGGTTCGGGGGCTATTAGTCTTCGTTTCAGACTCAAACGAACCAAGTGACGCGGAGAACGGGCGAGCTCAGAACCGAGCTCGTTGCTATCGCCGCAACCATATTTATTCATTTATATGTATATTTGCTTATGTATCACCTGTCGCCCAAAAACTACCCGGAGTCGTTTCCTCCAATGGGATGAATTATACGAGCATCGAGTCTTCAAAGGGGCGCTTATGAAACGGCGTGCTCATCGTGCAATTGCTGGGTTATTTTTGCCGAAGTGTCACGTAAGTAAATTGATATAGGATAGATCCGCCTGTAGCTATGCAATCCGTCATACATTTTTCCGAAATCCGCCTGCATATATGCAATTTATAATATATTTTATCAAAATCCGCCTGCATTTATGCAATTCGTAATATATTTTTTCAAAATCCGCCTGCATCTATGCAATTCAAATTGAATTTTACACAAACGTATTCCCGCTTGTCAAACTACAGGATGAATTCGGTAAAATGTATTATGAATTGCACAAGTTGCAGACGAATTTTAGTAAATTTTATTATGAATTGTATAAATACAGGCAAATTTACTTTACCTGTGTCGAATTGTCTGCGTAAAATTTTCACGAAATAACTCAGTATTAAAGTACCTACGTAAATATGAATAGAAAATACCAGCCAATGATCTGTATTTATTTCATGTGGTATTTATTCGTTCGATTCGAATTGGCCACGATTTTCGATGATATCAACCGCGACACTGCGGTCGGGAGTCTAGACTTACACGGAAGAGAATGAAAATATCTCTTCGTTCCGGTGTGAGCGATAGAGCATAAGAGAGAAAAGGAGCGGAGAGAAGAAAGGGAGGAAGACGCGGGTGTATAACTTACACAGCTATTGTACCCTACGGGGTCTACCCGATGTCGCAGCAAGCTCGAAGAATGTTGCGGCAACCGGGTACAAGGAGTTTCTAACGCCTACATATATGTATATACATATATACACACACACACATACACATATATATATATATATACCATGTAGGTATGTACCATATATGTATAGCGGGGAAAGTGGTATAATATAGAAAATACCGATATATCAGAGAGGGAAGAAAGAGGAAATTCTGGGAGGATACCGTACAGCGAGCTAGGTTGAAAAATACCATCGGGGACCAACGCTTTCCAACTATGCAGAAACGGTCTCTTAAACTCGCCGACATTCCGTCCCTGAGTCGATAAAATTCTAACGCAACCCGCAAGTTTTTAAACTTTCTTTTGCGTTAGGATTTCAATTTTTTTTTTATAGACGAGGTAAGATTTTTTTCCGAACAGCGTGTATTTGGCACATTGTAAATCTTATATCCTGAGGGATAAGAAAAATCCCCTTTTATACGCAGTATTTAGAAAGTAATTTCTCGTACTCGGCAACTTTGGGGGTGATTGGACAACGTCTTGAAAAATTCGGGGAAAAGAATTAACGGCAAAATAATACCGCGTGCAGGAGAATTACTTAAGCAACGTTTGGAAGACCAGCCCGCCGGAACAAATGACGGGTCCGACCGAGAAATGCAAACGCAAGGTTCAACAACGAAGATTAACGAGTCCCGTTCCCCGTTTCGGCGGTAAAAATAAAGCATTTAAAAACGAAAAACCAATGATACACCCCGAGTACGTCCGAAGCTAAGGAGGATAGATAACTGGACTGCAAGGAGAGTTGCATTTTCGAATTCCGCGATACTCGAGGATCCTTCTTTTTCGCTCCTTTCTTTCTCAACAGGGTCCTTAATTATCCTCGAGCTTTTCGGTGGTCCACCAATACCATTCCGGATTTCGAATGAGCGGACAATTCTGCAGGATGCGGAAATCGATGTGCCGGAAAAGACACGAATCCGTCGATAAATTCTACTTCCGTCTCTTCTCTTCTGGTTTATACTTCGTCGTTGGTTCGAAAATTCGGAGCAACGTACCACGCAATAATTCCGTTCCACAGGCGCGGTGAGACGGTCTTTGGTTTCGTTCGAACTGTAAAAGGAAACGGCGATCCGTTTAAACCGACGCTCGACGTTATGGCGGAGGCGTTCACCGTTGCTCGTTTTGCCATATCGCACAACGCGGATACAGATACGATCTCGCTGCTTCGACTACTGTTCCTGACCCGTCCGGACACGTGCCCACCCGGACCACGGTGTGTATTATGGGGTATCGGTTGAACCCATCGCAGAAACAAATTTCACGGGACGTGAATCCCTTCGGGTGTAACACTTCCTTCTCGTCTAAACCTGAAGTGACCGGCATCATTCGCTCAAGTCCGCAGTCAATGGCCTCTTTGAAAATGACGATATTCGGAAAGGACGTCGCAAGATTTTTCTCCTCGTCTTTCGAGTTTCGGCGATCCAGGGATCCCGGGATTTGATCGCAGCCGCTATTCCGAAGCCCAGAAAACTGGCATTCCGTCTTCGGATCGATTCCCGTCGTTCCACCGTATGCGTGGAACTTCGTAAGAGAGATATCGAGGTATCCGTTCGGAATGATTTACGATACACCAAAGATAAGTTTAATTTTCACATCATCCGTTTATATACAAGTGAAATCAAGATCGATTCAGAGTTTTAGAGATTCGCGGAAGTCTTAAAGGTCGGTGAATAATTCCTTCGTTTTCTTTTTTTCTTTTTTTTTCTTATTTCGTCAACGCGAGATCAAAAAACCTTGCGATATATGATCGAAAATCATCCGGCAAAATTTTCAGACGCAAATTTCAAACCACCGCCACTGCAGCATGAAGGGATGAAGAACCGGAACGTAACAATTTATATAGGTAATACAAAACAGCTCGCGCGGGGGGGAAATAATTCGATACGGTTGTATGAAGTCCGGTGAAAGGATCGATGGATGGTTCCCATCAACTCGAATGAATTGAACGTTGATCAATGAGCTTTGGCGGCTATTGCAATTTCCAATGCTCTCGCGGCAGTTTCTTTTCCCCCTTCCTCGGCAATAGGATTTTCATTCAACTCTCTCTCTCTCTCTCTCTCTCTCTCTCTATTTTGTACCAAAGCAACGTACCGTTACGTTGTTCACAGACAAAATATCGTCATTGTACTTTGCAGTGTGTGTGTAGAAGCTCATTTTAGGTTCACATATACGTATAGTATAGACGAGAAGATCGAGGTTAATGGAGAGGACGATTTTGTGAACGAAAATTAATCGTGCGTGTCGAAAAGCCTACAGTATGTAATAACTGTGTACGTGGAGACGTTCGTTATTGAATATTCGATAATTCAATTTTTTTTTTTTTATAATTTACACGAGGTTGAAGTTAGTAACGTTACCGTATCGAAGAAACGTCGAAACAAAAGTCACTATTTTGCACCATTAAAATAACTCAAGAAATTAAATTTACGAAACGTGATTATATCCATGATTTATCAACGGTTTTCCAAATTTCAGATAATCCTTTTTAAAGTTGCAGGATGACAAGTTTTTTTTATAAAAATGCATCATTACAATAAACGTTGCAAACTTTAGCCTGATTAATGTATAAAATGTATCGAAACGATTCCCCCTTTACCGATTTGTTCTCAAGTAAAATTTTCTCCCTTATCCACCCGACAACGCGATACATCGATTCGAAAATCCTGCAAAAAATGTAGACTGTGACGAACTTGGCCAAGTCAGTGATAAAATCGCAAAAGCCTCGTGTTCGCAACTCGATTTTCCAAGTATAATTTCAACCGTACGATTCAGCGAGTCAACGAATTGTCTTTTTTTTTTTTTTTTTTTTATTTTTTATTTACCAAAGATAAGGAGAACTCCGTTCCTCGTAATTTGTATCATCCGATTTTTTTTTCCTCTTCTCTTTTTTTATTTCCTTGCAAAGTTACAACGTCATGATGATGATGATGATGATGATAATAATAACAATAATAATAATAACGCAGCGCGTATTTTCGAAAATTTTCTGAGAATACGATATGATAAGGAATCCGTTGTCTGTTCCAAACGTGTGATACCTCTACGTGGCTAACTCGTGCTTTGAAAAGGCAACAGTGTTCCAGATACGTCAACTAGTCACTCACTCTCTTGGAAGTTCGTTGTTCTCTCAACCGGCGGTTTTCCGTTCTTGAACGTTTACCCGAACATTATTGGTAAACTGACGGAGAATTGCGCGGATTTCGATATAACGACATAGATAGTATATATATATATATATATATTTATTTATATGGTAAATTTAATTAGAACTACTTGATTGTATAACGTCACAATAAACTTCCATATTTGGCCTTGAGACGTCGTTCAAAAAGTTACTGTCAACTTTGTTGCTGCCGAGTATCGCAGAGACTTCCTGTCTACTCGCTGAATAACTTCTCGCGGTTCTTTGAACTTTCAATCTCATTTTACACAAACGTACGGTAAACCAAACAAAACAAGTAAAAGTATTGCGACGATTTTTTTTTTTTTCTTTTAAATACGTGCATAAATGTTTTTTTTTGTTTTTTTTTTTCTAACGTCTCGACGCACAAATTTTCACTTCAGGACATCTGAAACTCAGAAACTTTAAAATCCCGACTATTGACTGAGTTAAATTATTTTTTGCAAAAACGAAATCAAAAAATTGTTCAATCTGTAATAAACTTCGGGTTGAAAATATTTTATAATATGCGAACGCTCAAAATTTACCTGCAGTTTCGGATGATTGAATAAAAACAACAACAGCAACAACAACAATAATAATAATGATAGTGAGAAAATTTTAAATTCCGCACGAGCAAACCGTGCGTGGAATTTTATTATTTACGATATCGTAAGCGAAAAAAGGTCGAAAGCTTCAAGATTTGGGAAGAAGTGAGGAAGGTACGAACGTTTAAGCTTTCCGGTCAAGGATCGTCCCCGTCCGTCTTCTCCTTCCCTTTCCCAATTTTGGCATTCTTTACGAAAGTACGCGGAAAACCTGCGAAAACTTTACTGCACGCGTTCTTTTTTTTTTCTTTTTTTTTTGAAATATGTATCAGGATTACGTATTTCCGATACATTGGTGAGATTTTCTCAACTTACGACTCGCGTATCACGTATCCGTAGATACTTTATCAAACGTGTTTCCGCTTTGTCGAACTGTGTGTGCACAGGTGCAGGAAGCGTGGGAAGGAATAAGAAATTTATAAAAAAAACAATAAATAAATGAACAAATAAATAAAATAAGTAAAGCCGCTGAACTTTTGCCGGAGATAAAAAACGACACGAAAACAGTTCGCGTAGAGTCACTGCAGCGCCATGCGCAAGCACCTTTTGCACTTTTATCTCAGAAAGTTGCAGGCTGCAATTTTTACACCTGCAGCCCTTATATCGCCAACGGAAAGCTGGAAAGTTATCGAGGGTAGTGGATGCTGGTTGTGGAAGTATACGGGGGATTCCATGCAAATCCGACCAACGTCCGAAACTCACCGTGACTGATTTTTGTTTTGAGAAAAATTTTCTGGAATTCTCCCAACTCCGAACCGGTGTCTCGAATTTTTTTTTTTCAGATTTTTTTATTAAACCGCTCGATTATTTTCAAGTATTTTTATACAATTATTCTGAAAAGGATTTCTTTTTTTCGAAACTGTATTTTCTATTATAAACATTTTAAAACCGAGCTCGATGATGAGCCGATTTTTGTACCATTTTTTGTAGTATTATAGGAAAATAATTAATAGAAAATACAAATTCGGCCCGTCACGGGCCTGGTCTTGGAACGCTTTGAAAAGAAAATACAGTTGTTCAGAATTGTTTGAAATTTTCAAAAAATGTCGTTTTTAATATCGCTCTCAATATTTAAAAATAGTTAACCAGTTGAATGAAAAATGTGAAACAATTTAGGACACCGTTTCAGAGTTAGAACAACTGTAGGAAATATTTTGAACAAAATCAAAAATAGTGAGGGTAAGACGTTGGTTGAGTTCGAACGGAACTCCTCATATATATAATATATGTGCTTGCAAGTTCACCGCCGGTCTTCATGAAGCTGCTATTTAAAGCTGCAACTTCAAAGGATCAACGTGTTCGCGTACAGGGAAATGTTTGCGATATCAAAGGAAATAAATACGAAGATAAAGATAAGAAATTATATATATATAAAGACCCAGTTTCTTATCCATGTGTTGAATATTTTCTCCGATTTTTTACCATAACTAACGGCTATATCTTTTTCACCCCACTTACGTATAATCGTTTCTCTGTTTTTCTATTATTTTTTTCTTTGTGTTCGAAGAGAAAGAAGTAGCTAAAATGAATCGTAGGGGATGAAACAGTGCTTTACATCTATTCTCGGATTTTACGTCCGAGCGGAAAAAAAAAAACGGTTGACTTATTCTTCAGGCCGTTCATGCAGAAAACGTAAAAACGACGAAGTATACGGAAGAGTCGGATTTTTCTTTTCATATCCACGAACATCGAATTAATTTTCACAGTTCTTGTTCAAAAGAATACATTTGCTTTTTCGGTTTAAAACTTTTTCTAGTATACTTTGTGCTATTTTTTAATTCGAAATAGAAAGATGTTCTACAGTAAAAGTATCTTAGATACATGGAAAATGAAATATAAATGTTAGATTCGCAGAGGGTGTCGAGGAGTGGCGAATGGTTTGAAATATGCATAAATAAAAATGACAAAAAAAATTCCGCACATTTTTTCGCCAACAGCGTTCGCATACTTTTTTTTTCACGTATTTGCCTCCCGGGCGTTTTTCTTTTTCAGGTCGTACCTGTTATATGATCACAGTGAAAACGTCGATATTTCTACTTTTCCATCCCATGCCGCAATCACCGTACAGCGGTCATAACGCTCGTACATGCGTATAAATAAAATTTTCCACATCGCGCGATGATTTTTCTTCTCGCAATTGAATTATTATTCATTCGAATCAGAGGGAAAGAGAAAAAAATGTACAATCGCATGAAAAAATAGTATCATTTCTTTTTTTTTTTTTATATATATAAAAAATATATGAAATTGCAGACGTGACTACAACGATTGTTGACGATTTAAACAACTCGTTTTGTAAAGGAGAAAGAAAAAAACGGCGAAAGCAGCACTGAGAGAAATTTTTAGTTCCGGTTACCGCTCGGTCCTTGACTATTTTCATTTTTTACCACAATCAAAAAATATAGTTCCAGGTAGAAAATGAAAATTAGTTTTCTAGCCGATACCGGAAAGTCTGGTATCCGTTACTATTATTTCTCATTACGATCGCTGTTGCTATATTTCCTTGGCAACTGTTGCGAAAATTTAATGCTTGTGCAAGAATAAATTGACGTTAAAGCCTTGTTTAACCAAAAAGTTTTTCTCAGCGAGGGATCAGAATGTTAATAGATTAGAACCAACCGATGTCCTGTCCTGGCAATATTTTAATCGCGGTGGTCTCGGTCTAATTTATTTTTTTTTTTTACCTTTCTTTTTCGTTTCCCCCTCTCCTCGGGAAGCATCATAATTTTCGACGCGACGTTATAGCGGGTATCTTATATCGTATAGGTATACCTGCTTAGCATTATACGCTGTACGTGAAAAAATGATCGCAGGCATCCTCGCGAGAAAAAGTTCCTGCAGCTCTGAAAGAAATACGCTTCCAAGCATCAATCAATTCTGAGATATTATATGCGGGTATAATATTATAATATTGTACAGCGAAATTCGACATTTTGAAAAAGTTAAGATTCGACTGAGGTTAATAATGGTGTGTCAACGATGGGACGGGATTGAAGTTCCGAATTTAAAGAGTTCCGAAAGCGCCTAACTCCGAATCATTTACCGGCGAAACTTGAAGTAAAGAAATGAAACTTTGGAGAAACAACAAAGTTTCAAACGGTCGGAAAGCCGAGGGATCAAAGTTACGATAGAGCAAAGTTCCGAAAAGTAAAGTTAAGATAGAGAAAAAATCAAAAATTCAAACAAAAATTTGAAAAAAACAAATCATTGAAGTTACTTTTGAATACAATTTCAACGTCGAATAACTTTTAAAGGAGTGAATTTTATGAAAAATGTTAGGAGACCTTTTTTGTAGAGCATCAAATTTCCCACAAAAATAATGGTTTGATCTATGAAAATATTGATTTGTCTGGTAATTACAAAAATCAAAAGTTCAAACAAAAATTTTAAAAAACAAATCAACGTTTAAGGCATGATTACAAGGAAACGGCTCGATCTACGTCAATTTAGTAAGAGAGCTTTTTTGTAGGAAATTTAATTTCCTTCAAAAATATGGATTGATAAATTTTTTCAGATTGATAATTGACGGATTTTGGGTAAAAAAATGCGGTAACTGTTAAAAAATCAATAGCTGTAACGATACACTCCTTAATATTAATATTAAGGGCTCAAACTTTCAGGATAACTTTTATTTGTCGTCATGAACAATGTTTTTACAGTACCATTAAAAATTAAAATTAAAAATTCTTCGTTTTTTTTTTGGCTTTTTTTTTATTATAGACCGTATAATGTATCGGATATTTTTTTCCAACCTTCGCTTCCTTCGTTTCCTTTTATTTTCTTTTTTACCTTTATCTTTGATTTCTCCAAAGCTTATTTAATTATTCCATACCACGGACGGATAGAGTAGATACAGGCATACGTAAGCGACTGTATGCCGAACCTATCAGCTTCTGAGATCACTAAACGTTGAATCAAGAAGCGAGGCGAGATAACGGGGGGAGATTTAAATGCAAATTCTCGTCGTACCCGCGACCCCTTTCAGCATTTTGTGTTCGTGTGTCTGTGTGCGCGCGAAGCAAAGCTCGAGAATAGGGTGAAGGGAGCTTAGACCTGAGGAAGTCGCGAAAAGCGGCGAATTAAGTAAAGACAAACGGTTTCCGTCGAGTCGAGAATCCGTCGAGAAAAAAGAGAGAGAGAGAGAGAGAGAGAGAAAAAAAACGAAAACAGTATTTCGATCTTTTATATATACCCATGTTTTTTTTTTTTCGTTTTTAAACTTTTTAATACCAGAAAAGTATTGATTTCGTTCGATGATCGCTTTATCTAATTTCAACGAATCTTCACGTTTTCGAACCACTATAATTCGAAAAAAAAGGTCTTTAGATAAATATCGATTTGTCCGACAAACTCTCGCGATCATCTCTGAAACGGCTGGATGGAAAATTTGAAACTTGTGAGATTTTACAAAGAAATGATTGGGCATGAAAAATTGACATGTTCCGTTTAATTTGTACTTTCGATTCTACCGAAAATAAATCTATTTTGAACGCATCGCCGACATATTTATACTTCTTATTACTTTTTCTAACTAAACGTTCATATTTTTTCCAGTATATATATACATATATATTTATTTGAAACAAAGAATTTATACATCTTCTTCTTGTAATGTTTCTTTCATAACATTGAAACTCACCCGCCAACTCCTACAAATTTCAGGTTTTTCACTCGGCCGTTTTCGAGATCATAGCGGAAGTTTATCGGACAGACACTTCGGTTTTCACGGTTAAGAAAAGTATTGCGAAAAAACTGTTTCTCAGGTTTTTGCATATTTTCTTTTCAATTCTTGTTTCGATATTACGTTTCGAAAATCGACGATGTTATTGAGGATATTGTCGCAGGTACGTATGTATATGATATGCATCACCTGACAAGAAATGAATAAATCTGATAAGGGTAGTAAAAAAAACGATAATAAAATAAAAAAAATTTATCCAGAATAAAAAAAAAAATAATACGAAGACAGAGAAAGGAAGGAAGGAAGGAAGGAAGACCCGACGAAACGGAATGCGGCATTTTTAAGATAATAAATTGACGAACAAAGGCGGATCGGGTGAGACAAATAAAATGCGTGGGGAGGGTTCGAGTTGAGATTCGATGATGCGAGAATTTGGATACGAAAGGGGATTTCGTTTCAAATATATACCTACATATACAAGTGATGCATTGTACGTGTACGGGTATATAATATATGTTATGTACACTCCTATGTACACCATGCGCATTGGTATACGTGTATGTATGTATGTTTTATATATATATATATGTAAAGTGTCGGCGGTGAGCGCGCGGACCCGCGAAACGACGATGATTTAGAGTTAATGCGCGAGTGCGTGATTTACAGTTATATGTATATACCTACGTAGGTATGTATAAAAGGGATACATATACGGATGTATACAATCGTGTGTGTGTGTGTGAGTGTGTGTCTGTGTAGGATATCGCGGTCTCACCGCAATTCAACGACGGCAGACAGCAGCAGCAGCAGTCCCTCCCCCTCCCCTTCCCACCCCTTCCCTTTCCCGTTCCCTTTCCGTTGCCCATACCTATACAATATCATCCCGATCCCGTTTCAGGCCGCGTGAATCCCGATCATCCTCGTGCACAGCTGGATGATGGTGCTCTGCGAGTCAGGAATCGGTGAATCGTGAAATAATTTCGAGGCGAGGTTGAGATTCTGATGAATTTGAAAAGTTCCGAAAGCGAGAAATTACGAATTTTTTTTTTTTTGCGGCGAGAGTTAAAGCGAAGAAATCAAACTTTGCGACGAGACGTCAGAGTTTCGAATGGTCCGAAAAACCCGACGCTGAAAGTATCGAAATTGCGAAAATGAGTAAATTTGAAAATCTGAAACGTCGAAATTCCGAATGATCCAGGATTTTTTGTCCCGTAAATTTCTGGCTTGGTGAAATTTTGCTACATTGATATTTTTTTTTTTTTTTTTTTTTTTTTGTTTTTGATTTTCGATATTTTTACGTTCGGTATCCGATCATTCGGAACTTTTTAAATTTGGAACTTCAACCATGCCTCATAATTTCACTTCTCTTTATTCCTTTATTCCGCAGTGAATGAATGGGATAAAAGTTGAGAGGGGAAAAAAAGTAAAAACTAGAAGGAAAGTATTGAGGAATATATTGTTTGTCAGACATGCGATTTAAGAATCACTAAAAAACGAGAACAATTTTTCGAAAATTATCGTTGGGAGTGTCGCGGCTGTATTTGACTAAAATTACAAGCATTAAAAATAGCGAGTGCGAGAAGATTTTCAAAAACTTGTCCCTAAATTTGAAATTCAACGCTGTTTGGTTACAAGAGAATCGATTTCTTTGGTCACAATTAAAATTCTAATTTCAATGAAATAAATACCTTCTCATTTCCGTACGATGCAAATACGGATTTCGAAATTTCACTTTGTAACAAGTCAGTGCTTACTGCTCAATTTTCTACTATAAACAATTAATACACGATTTTCAAAAACTCGATTCCTAAATTATGCTTTTCAGGCAAAAAAAAGAAATCGTTACTCGTGAAATTTAGGTCAATTCTTTAATTACATTTTTCTAAACTCTTTTAAGGAGAGTAAAATTATTTTCAGCTATAATAATTAATTCACGAATAGTTTTTAATATGACATTTGATGATGATTAATAAACATCGATTTGTTGCAATATTTAATTTGCGAACGATCACACAGCGCTAATTGTAAGTAACATATAATCATAAGCTTCGGTTAATTCAGTTAATTCAGTTAGAAAAATTCTGTTCGAATGATAAATAAAGGCTGCATCGTCAACTTTGCAGCTCATTGTCAGGCGACATCAAAACCGCGATTTTTATCGCTCTATTTCTTCTCTACCGCACGTTGAATACGCGGAATTTTCACTAACGAACAATTACCGGATCCGCAAGATACCCGGTGACGAAGAGATTGTTCCATTTTCTGTAATCTCCTTATTATTGCAACATACTTAATTAAGTATTCCACATCAGCGTAATGTGCGGCGGTTTTTCGCTGAATAATCGGTTACTTGTTCTTTTACATCATGACTTTTGAAACGATATAAGAAAAGTATTAGTTTCATTTAAAATTCAAAAAAGAATCTTTACGTTTTCGAACCTCTAGAATCCGAAAAATAGATTTTCAGAAAAATGTCAGTCTGTCCGATAAGCTCTCGCTTAAACGAACTCGGAAACGACTGGTTGAAAAAATCTGAAACTTACAGGATTCAACAACAAACTGATGGGCATGAAAAATTGCCACGTCCCGTTTAATTGAAACTTACGATTCTACCGGAAACAAACCGATTTTCAATATTTTAAATACAAACATACGCATTTTCTTCCTTGTTACTTTTTCTAGCTGAACGACATTTCTCGGCTCTCGTGATAAAAAATACGGATCGAAACTCGCAAGGATAAGGTTTTTTAAAGGAGAAAGAAAAAGCCTTATCCGTACTCGTTACGAAATTTACTATTTACCGACTTGTTCTTCTTCCTTTTTTTTTTGTGTTTTTTTTTTTTGTTTTTTCTCTTGTTCCACCGGCATAAAAAGTTATCTCGAGGGATCAGCTGGCGCTGGGTTTTATATTCCCGAGTAAAGCGATCCGGCGCTTCGATCTCGGCAACGAGGCTGACGCCGTGCTGCAGCAGATGCTTTAATGAATTTCCGTGCAAGTTAATCCACTCACCGGTTTTCGCAGTCCTCTTATACGACCGACTATTAATCCGGGACTAGAGTCGAATGAGGCCGACCGCGAATTCGAAATTGCAGTGAATATCTACGAGCGATTGCTTCCGTATATAATAATGCGTAAAACCTACGTTTTACGAAAAAAAAAAAAAGAAAAGGATTTTAAAACCAGTGCAATTCGAATTCGTTATTATTAGTTCAATTTGTAAATCGAACTCGATAATTTTAATGCAACGATTTTTTTTTTGTTTTTTTTTCACTTTTGCACATTGGTTTCTTACTCTGGAACGAGGAAGAAAAAAAAAAAAAAAATTAGTCGTCATCACTTCGCGCGTGTGTATAATTTGACTGTACGAAGAAGATCTATTTTTCAACAATTTTTGTAGAAGAGAAGTGATTTCTGAAATAAAGTGAGCTTATGATTCTTCGAAAGTGAACAAAGAATTATTAATAGCATTATAACAGCATTAGGAATTTAAAAAATCTTAGATAATACAAAAAGATATTTTTAAATTCGTAGCAACGTATGAACAGATTTTTTACTTCGAACAAATCGGTTATTCATTAAAAATTAATCAGCTTCAAATTTTAAACCCATTTAGTTTTTTACGCGACATTTTTTACAATCATTATCTTTGTTTCACTTCCACTATTCAGAATACGAGGAGACGATCAGCTGTCACTTTTTCCTTCGAAAGCGGCTCCGATATTTATTCGAATCGAGAAGAACCACCCTTACGACCTTCGCGCCTCTTTACGGGGGTCGTTTCTCGGCGTTTTTCTTTCTTTTTTTTTTTCTTTTTTTTTTTTGCCTGCACGTTTTCTCTTCCGGCATTTCTATTCGCTCGTCGAGGGAGTTCAGGATCTGCAGGGGACGCAGCGTCGAGCGGCATCATCCCCTGTTTTCACAGTTTACCCCGAGGGATGGGGAGGACTCCTGGTCTTCGTTAACGGCACGCGCCTACGTAAACTTGTGATTTGCATAGAGGAAGAAACGGCGAATAAGTAAACAAAATGCGTAGTGGAAGAATCGTACAAATTTTGATTCAGTTGGATATTTCATCTCCGATCCGCGCGTTTTTTCACGCGCGATGAAGAATTTTTTACAGAAAAGGGTTAAAACCTTAAAACAATGTCATACTGCATAAAATTTCAATAAAGCACGCATCGAAAGATTTCTAGAATATTTACATACACGTTGTGACGCGAGATTTTTCAAGAATAAAAAACCGTGCACGTGAGAAATTGAAAGTATTCTTATTTTTTTTCGATTATACTCTTTCTACGGATTATCGTTTTCAGCTAAAACGTCGACGGCTTTTTAGGATCGAATTGAAGCTTCTGGGTCGTCGGAGTCGCCTGGAGCTGTTCAAACAGAAAAAGCGTCAACTTTGACGCCGCGAGGATGCGAGTCGAGGTTAGCCGAGCTTTTCAACCTATAATACACTACGTGTATAAATATTCGTATGCGCATGCATCAAATTTTACAATATATTTTGGCCAAGCATTCGACTTCTTAGTCTCATTTTTCTTCTTCCCTCTACTATCTCTCTTTCTTTACTGGTATCATAATAAAGTGAAAAAAATTATTCAAATATATTATATATCAAATATATTCAAGTTTTTTTCTTTTTCTCATTCTCAATAACTTTTCCCTCGACTTTTCCCTCAGTCACGGATTCTCTCTCTTTGAATCGTCTTATACGACATGACATCGTTCAAATTCTGAGTAAAGTAAGTCAACTTAATTTCAGATCTGGAATAAAAGGAGAAAGAAAGAAGAAAAAAAAACAAGACAAGGTGGTAAAAGTTTTGAATCCAAATTCTTTCTTTTTTTTTTCTTACTCTTCTCAGGACTTTTCACGCAATATTATCTCTGCGATTATAATCTTTGCGTGAATATCAAATTTCGCTCGAGCGTGAGGCGAAAAGGATATATAGTTTTAAACACATATACATTATAGAACAGCAATGCTGCATAATTATGAAAAATTATTCCACGTCACGAGATATTGTTGTAAAATGACGACTTTTTTTCCAAAACGTATCGCGTATCGATCTCGGAATTTTGTCGACATTTTCAATATGTATCTATATATATATATATATATATATATATACACATATAGGTATGTGAATATATATATAGGTGTGTATAAGTAGAGCAGACCTGGACGAGTATCGCGGAACAATTTTACACGCAAATTGATTAACTCACGTCAATATACACGTAGAATATAATTACATTCCCCACGATGCGAGGTGAGGACCGAAGAGGAGGGAGAGGCTATATGTCATTTGCAGTGTGTATATACATGTGTGTGTGTGTGTGTGTGTGGCGTGCATGCATATAAATACATGACATATGTATACATACATACGTATAGGTACATGTCAGGAGGAAAATTCAATTAGGTGAAACGAGCCGCGAATCGTAAATTAATAATAATTATGGCGATGATATAATTGTGGCGATGCGAATGATTACCCCCCGCCCCCCCCCCCCCCCCCCCCCCCCCCCCTTCGCCACCACTCGCCATTCCTTCCTTCCCCGCAAAGCAGGAATGAATTTAAAGTGTATATATATATATATGTATGTATATATAGTATATTTTAAATAGTCGAATACTTTGAAAAGGGATCGAGAAACAGGGTTAAAATCATATGAACCGGAAAACTGCGGTGTGATACGATACATAGGTACGTGTGTATGATACAACGTAAATGGATGAAACGTGCTAATGATAATTAAATGATAGAATTCCGTTTGACGGGTGTTTCGTGTTGTCGGATAGTCGAGAGTGCGAAGTTGACGGGCGGAACAACGTCGAGGTTGATTCTCTCTGTTCGGTAGGCGGAAATTGGGTCAATTGGTTCCACCTACGCGTGTTCGATGACACGGCGAGCAGCTCGCAGAGATACGCGACCCCGGCGAAGGTTTCGATGCTCCCGTAACTTAACCTTATTACCTCCGCGCACTTACAATTGTCGCATCTCATTCGATTCGGTATCAATCCAAAACCTCGTGTATACCTTGTACACCCTCGTTGTCAAATGGTAAATGAAACATGTGTGTATAAATTCATTCCTGCTTTGCGGGGAAGGAACGAATGGTGAGGGGGGGAAAATCATTCGCATCGCGACAATATATATATATGCGAATATAAAGATTTTCGGATAATATTAACACGTGACGGAGAACGATTCAAATTTTTAAGTTTAAAATGCATTGAAACTTGGCGATATTTTATTATTATTATTATTATTATTATTATAGTTTTTTTTTTCGCGCAAACTAAAACCGACTGAAAAAATTAATTCAATGCTTGATAACAATGCTTTCACTTTCAACTAAGTATAGAAAATTTAGGGCGTGTAATTGACGCATGATTCGTGCGGTTGTTGTTGTTCTTGTTGTTATTATTACATACACCAATCCTCTGGTAGCGAGTGCATCGACCTGAGCGCAGGGGTCAAGGGTCGAGGATCGAGGATCGAGGTTCAAGAAGGGTCACCTTGAATGGGTGGAAAAGTGCGACGAAACGTCTCATCGTACTGCAGAGTATACGTCGTATACGTCTGCATGTAATATTCCGAGTATAAAAGTTAAATACAAGGGCGAAAAATTTTATCATATCTAGATATATATGAAATATATATTATGTAAGAGAGGTGGAAGTTGAATTTAAGAAACTGAGCGTAAAATGAACATTTTCCGCGTATATATATATATATTTATATATATATATATATATAATAACCAGCAGCAGCGTCCAAATCATCCAGCACCTCTGCGGATTTAATTGAATTAGTTTCCGGAGTTACGGATTTCTGTAATATATTAGTTATACTTAATCGAAAGATCGTTGCCGAGAGGGAGAAAAAGAGAGAGAGAGAGAGAGAGAGAGAGAGAGAGAGAGAGAGAGAGAGAGAGAGAGAGAGAGAGAGAGAGAGAGAGCAAGCTGACAATGTCGAATTACGTTTGTTGCACGATGATAAATTGTCGTCCCGTAGCAATAAAATACTAAGACGAGACTAATCGACGAAGACGAAGTGAAAGAAAGATTGAAAAAGATGAGATGAGAACTGCGACGAACGAGGTAAAACGAGGAATAGTTTTACAGAAAAAAGAAAAAGAAGCGATGAAAAAAAAAGTCGCTTCGAAAGCAGGAACTTCGTCAATCGAGATTGCATCCGAGTTATCGGAAGTGTTTTTGGTAGATCATCTCCTTCCTCGTCTCTTTATTTCTTTTTACGTACCCTGACAGCCGATAGATTACGTATCCTGTACGCGGGACGGGACATTTTACGTCACCGAAACGAGTGCTTTTACCAGGATCTCCGAGTACTTAAAGGAGGTCCCATCGACTCGGAATCGGTTGGTACGACACCGGCGGCACGTGGCCAGAGCTTTAATGCCGGGATCACAGTGAAGGCGTGTGTGTGTGTTTGTTGAACGATAGAAAAATAAACAAAGAAACGAACAAAAAAAAAAAAATTTCTTCAATTTATAATTATTCCCTCCCCAACTGTAATTTGTTCGATCGTATCGCGTGTACTACATTTTTTTTTTTGTTTCAATTTTCACGATTAAAATTCGTTTACACGACGGTGTAAAGAAGGAACAAAGAAAGTAAGAAGAAGAAGAAGAAGAAGAAGAAAGAGATGGTAGAAAAAAAAAAAAGAAACGAGGGAGAATGAATAAAAGATTCGGTATAAGAGAATTTCTGTTTTCGTCGATGTGCGATATAATTGCTCTTTCGAAAGAAAAAAAAAAAAAAAGCCACGAATCGTTTCAAATACTCTTACATTTTCCGGCCTACATTATTATAATCTGACAAGGAAAATGTCGTATAATTGTGACAGCGGCAGCTTCCGCTCGACTGCTATATCCGCGACATTCTCTACCCGGAGTTTCCTCCTCTCTGTCCTTCTCATTTTTCCCGCACACATCTCTCTTCTTCCTCGTATAAACTTTATATCTCCTTCGGGTATTCCCGCTGCGTTAGATATACTGACACTTCGGTAATCCCGAAAACGCGAGAAGACTTCTTGCGAAAAATGCGGGGATTTGGTACACGAGAGGGGAAAAAGAAAGAAAGAAAGAAAGAAACAAACTCTTGTTACCTTTTTTTTTTTCTCCCCAATTATTTTCAATAATAAAAAACAAACAAGCGGCTTTAGATTGGCCGTCAGCCAGCCCTCGAACTTTTCGTTTCCACGCTGCAGGTTCCAAGTTTATAGAGGAAAAAAAAAAAAAAATTATATTCAATTAGAATTACAAACTACAAATTCAGATCCGTGATTAACGATTTTAAAGCCCTCGGATATCATATTACGCGAAAATATGTTTTTATTATTTTCAACCGCTATACAAATTTTGGAAAAAAAAAACCGCCGCCTATCAATTTCTACCAAAATTGGAATATTTTCAGATTTTTTTCCACAATATCGGATTTCGCAATCTGACTTCAGATTCGTGATCAGCCAGCCAACAAACCGACGGTTACCATAATTTTCATCAAAGTCCAAATGTTTTTAAAATTTTTTTCAAATCCGTTCATCCATTTTCAAGATGTCATCATTTTTTATTTGATTTGTCGTAATGTTGTTACCTAAATAATTTAAAAAAATAATTACGAAACGTAAGGTTAAAAACTTGTTTGGATTCAGATTAAATTCAGGCAAAAGAATTGTTTCTCTCGTCAAATCCAGCTATATACAATACGTGACAATACAACTGTCAATATTTGAAGATATGAATAAACAAAAAAAAAAAAAAGAATGTTACCAAATCGAGTATACGTTACATTAATTTCACTCATCGCTTACTTGTGTAAATTTTCGAAATTTTCATTGGAAAAACTCACCGAGTTTGTCATTTCGTGTTCGTTCGTTCGTTTGTTTAATTATTTGTTTTGTACAACGACAACAACAACAACAACGACGACGACGACGATGACAAATCACAATGTTAAAACCCCGGTGCTTTCGTTCTCTACGTATACTACGTATATCCATCCGCGGAAGTCACGTTCGACACTGACTTCCGGTGAAATATAAACGCACGCCATGCAGGGAAATACTGCGCGTTGTTATATATACGTACACATATACAACACACATTTACATAAATATATATATGTATAAATATATATATATATATATATATATTCGTAAACAAGAGCTGCTTTAACGAGTTTTGTCGTATCACCTCACCGTGGAAATATTTATCATTCTCGTCATTTATTCACGTTTCATATACATTATACGTGTATTATATACAGTATATATAATAAATAACAATACACTCGTATGAAACTCGGTCCCACAATTCTTCTACCTGCCATGCACGCGTTCCACAAACATACAATACGCGATATACGATATGAAATAATAACGAGGAAAAGAGAGAGAGAAAAAAACCAAAACAATATCAATCATACCAATCATAATTATACATACATGCAGTTCAATTTCATGGCGATTGGGGAAAATATTCTTTCCTTTCTTTCATTTCATGTAATTTATCGCTCATCCCTCATTTCTAACATTTTCAGCTATAACCTATGTCGTTATTTATGTTTATTTTTATATTTTTGGGCTCTTTTTGAACCGTGCAGCTATTCATATTCTGAGTATCAAATGCCGTTCAATACTGAAATATATGTACATATATATATATATGTATATATGTATAGGTACATCGAGCCATATTTCGAATCGAGAATTCAACTGCCAGACGGATATATATATGTGGGTACAAAAGCTCGCACGATTCCGCGCCGCGACTGTGGAAAAACCGCGGTGAATAGCAGAGAGACAGAGAGAGAGAGAGAGAGGCAGAGACAGAGACCGTATTATAATGGTGTATATATGGTGAAATAGGTATTCATACGTCTGTATAACGAAAGTGAGGCCTGGGGGCGGAGTAATCAGTTTTTACAAAAAAAAAATAAATAAATAAAAAATAAAACAAACAAAATAAAGCACGAAAAAAGAAATCCGCGCACTTTTATGTGCCGGAAAGAGGGGGGGGAAAAAAAAAATTAGAACGAAGTCAATACAGATAGAACATGGGGATAAATTATAAAAAGGTAAAATGTATGCACACGTATATACATTTAAAGTTATACAGTTGAAAAAAATTGACATTTGAAACTGAGGTGCGGGAAAATTTCGAAAGCTTGACGAAAAAATTTTAGGCTCTTTTTGTTCGCGAAAATCTCCTCGTGCAGCAAAATGGAAAAAAAAAAAAAATAGAAAGAGAGAGAGAGAGAGAAAAACGATGTTTAAATTAATGCGAGGAATGGGAAAAGTTACGTTGGAAGAGAAAAACAAATTTTATGCTCCAAATTCAATATCTAGAAATAATGATGACGATTTTAATTACAATTCGACGCGATCACTCGATACAATAATGAGAAGAAAAGAAAAGATGAGTGAAAAAAAAAAAAAAAAGGTGCGGGGTTGAAAAATAATAAACGACGAATTTCCAATTCTTCGCCCCGCTTTTCCACCTCGTTTATTTCATGCAGCCAATAAATATGGCCGACTCGATTTACCCCCCTTTCCCCTCTTCCTCTCCATCTCTCTCGTTCTCCTCTCTATCCTAGATTCAGCTTATATCGTCCCGGAGCAGCGCTGCGATCGGCGTTCAACAGCGAGTTGTGGAGTTGCACTTGTAGCTATAGAATGCAGAAACTGCAGTTCGATAACTACACTCGTCGAGACTGCCGCTGGTGCTTTAAACCGACTGCAGAAATTGCGAAGAGACGAAGGGAGAAAGAAGACTCCAGTAAAATTTGCGAAATGTACAGAAAACAGAGAAACAAGAAGAAAAAGCAAATGTGATTTGCCGAATTTTTAATCGAATAATCGATTATCTACGAAATCAGTTATTATTTAATAATGCAAAGATGTCCGTCCAATTTTTACATATCGATCATCGGCGATTGATTAATATTATTCATTTTTCAAACAATGTTGAAAAGGAAAAAAGATAGTGTAATTAATGAACGAAATATAATTCGTTTGCAACAATTTGTTCACTGCAAATTAAATTGTCGATTCAAACAAGCTTTGATTCGAAGTGTTAGCAGCAAAATTTATAATCTTCGGAAAGAATGCTTTACAGGTAAAATTACAAGTAGGAAAGAGAAAGAAAAAAAAAACGCGGTTGTGAAAAATTTGATCGAATTTGAAATTTTTATCCGGCATATTGGATCCGCCATTTTGAATATTTTAAATCCGATTTTGGATTCGTAATCAGCGATCCCAAAAACTTACAATTAATGTTTTAGAGATGTATATTTTTAGAGTGTCAACTTTCTCGGAAATGAATTATTCCTTCAATTTCCACGATTTTTTTCAATCAATTTGTTTCCAAAAATAATAATATAAAATTACTCTCGAGCATTAAAAACCTGTTAATATACTATCGGAACTAGCGAAACAAACCGCAAAGAAATATATTTTCAAAGTTGTCTATCCGTACAAAAAAAAAAAAAAAAAAAAAAACATGGTTATAAAATAGGTAGTAAGAATACTCATCACGATGACGAATCATTTTCAAAGGGTTGAGAAGTTTCAAGGGTCCAATCTACGAGAGGATGTAGGTAATAGGTGTGAGGTAGAAGTATGTATGTATAAGAAGGCCATCATTCGAATTCTACAGAATCGAGAAACTTTGGTAGGAAACTTGCCGTTAAATTTCCGCGCTTGATTAAATAAATTAGCAAGCTTTAGCGTATTTGCTGCGTGCCCTCCTCGGCCAGCTTTCGCGTGCACTAACTTCTTCAACGAATTTGTCTTTTCTCGATAATTTTATCGCAAATGTTTCGCGACGTTTTTTGTTTGTTTATCATTGTTTCGCAAAAAGATCAAAACACAAGTTTGCAATAATTATATCGAAGGTTACAAAATTTATAATTGTTCAATTTTTTACCGTGCAGGCTTGACTTGTACGCGATTTAATTTCATTAATCTCACTGAAAATTTTTATTCCAAGTACAGAATGGAAATCAGTTTTTGTAGCTGTAACCATAAACTCTTATAACAGTTGATTCGTTACTCATCTTTTTGATTACGATCATTACTTTGTTATTATATTTTTTAGCAACTATTGCGATAATTTGATGCTAACGCATGAATTGATGTTGAGGCCTTATTTGACTAAGAAAATGAATATAATTAACTAAACAAACGGATTCAACGTTGCAACAACATGCAGAAAATGTACAAGTAAATAGTCGATTGTGATAAATTTTCTTGTAATTCCACGAATATATATATATATATATATATGTATAATTCAAACCGTATAATTTGAAGAAAACAAAACTTGTAGTAAGTTTTGAAAAAAGAGAAGAAAAAACAATAATAATAAATAAACGAAACAAATTTTTCCACAGTTCTGGTTCAATTGGCAATGTAGGTGACTCGCCGATTAAATATTATAAATATTGTTCATTTCATCTTGGAATCTTCCATTGTCTTCAAAATCTTCATCAACATTAAACTATCCCGCTGTCAGAGCACGGAGTCAGCACTATAATTAATGCAAAAAGCGCGCCGTCTCTTATCTCTCTAATTTTCTTTCCCTCCTTAGATCTTCCTCCCTTTAATTCTTCGTCATTTATTTAATCCGGCAAGTATAAGGTGGTGGGAAATAATATAAGCAGTCTGACAAAGTTAGAAGTCTTCTGAGGAGATCAAAGATCGGTAAAGTATCGAATTTCGAACTCTGCAAAAGCATTGGAATGATTTTATTTTTTTATTTTTATTTTTTTGTAATTTTAACCCGCAGTTATAACATGAGCTATGAATTGATTTTGATATTGTTCCTACAATCGTGTACAATTTTAATTATTAACGTTCTCTTTTCCATCTTCGATTACTTCGTGCGAAGTTTATAAGATATGAAAAAAAAAAAAAAAGTTATCAGAAGGCAATGACAATGATTGAGTAAATAACCGATCAACTTGTTTGTTGCATGTACATGAAAAGCGGATCGCGGATTATTCGAGTTTGCAGATACGGATTAGAAGGTGGTAGGATGGTAGAATATTTAAGTACCCATATAATCCGGAAGATGAGACAAAACCGTCTCGTCGATGTCGTCAAGTTTAAAGAGAGAGAGAGAGAGAGAGAGAGAGATAGAGAGATAGAAAACTTTTAATCGACATATCGTAAAACAAACTCAAACTTTGATTAAATGTCTATAGATATACCAATAACCGTACAACTTCAATATTAAACATATAATATACGAGTACAGAAATATCTTATATAATATTACAAGTTGAGCAGAGAATAGAAATATTCGTTACACGCGCGACACCGAATCAAAAAGGTATCTGTAACATTTTTCTAGTGTAATGGATAGAAATTTCATTTACAAAAAAAAAAAAACGTGCTTGGTGACAAAGAATCTATGAAGCAAAATAAAAATCGATAGAAAAGTATACAGTTGAAAACAGGAAAAAAATTTCAAACACATTTAGATATTGAATATAAAATTAGAATGTTAAAAGTGAAGCTTAATAATTTATCAATTCGTCGTACTTTTATTACTGCGAAAGGGTGTTAATATCATTCTTTTTTACAAACGAAGTTAATCGAATTATCGCATAATTTCACGTAGAATAATTTATTCATAAAGGTAGCTCGAAATTAGCTTGTTAAAAAATTTATAAGGCGGTAATTTTAATAATGACAAAACAGGGAATAACAGCTAGGCGGGAATTTTTTTTAACAAAAGCAGGAATTACGGCCTCGGGGTATCTCTTTGCTTCCCTGCTAAATTCCGATCGGCAAGAATTTCGGCTAAAGCTCCTCCCCGCCAACCCCTTTTCTCTCTCCCCAGCGCACATCGCGTTATTATACATGTATAATGCAGGATAACCGGACTCCAAGGATCTCCGAGAATTTCCGTAACGCAAATTGCCTCGAGTGATATAATCGTACGGTATACACGTAATAATAAACCTCACTCTGAACGTTCGTGTTAACATCTCAATTATTATGTGGTAAAAATTTTCACTTGTAATTCAAGAAAATTATTTTTTAACCCTTCGTAAGTATTATTCCACGAATAATTGTTACAAGCTTCTTGAACAGTGGTAATTATTCAAATTCAAATATATCTGGAATTAAATTATTTGTAAAGATTATTTTTAATCTCGATTTTTATCACGTTATAAATTTATAATACAAGTATCCTGCAATGTATCGATATTTCGCGTGCGTTATGAATCTAATTTGTACGATTTTTACGTCGAAGTGATTAGAAATCAAATATTGACAATAAGAAGAGTGAAAAAAAAAAAAGAAAAAATTATTCGAATCGAGGACGTTTAACAACGAAAAGATAAAAATAAATTATTTTCTGATCATCAAAACGATTGAGATAAAAAAAAAAATCCTTTTTTTTTTTTTTTTTTTTTTATAAAGATTGTAAAAATTGTTGACGTTGACATTTTCAGCGTTTAAACTATAACGAATGAAAAACATATTCAGATATATTGGAAAGTCGATTCTTCTTCTTGAAAGTAATTCCAAAATTGTAAAAAAATAATCGGAGTGTGTTCGATGATATTTATTTATTTTTTTAACTCTCGACATTTCTTTGCACAATTCGTCAAAAGTTGACCGATTCTTCTCTTTCGTTCAAAATTTTTTTTTTTTTTTTACCACCACGAGCCTCGATTGTTTCACGAACATTATTTCACGAGTTATAATATTTCGTTATAAATTTCCAAGCTAGGGATATCGGAGGGCGTCGTCTACAATATGTATAAAAAGAGTTGCTTCAGGGTTGACGGGACGCGATATCGACTGGAAAGCATGTCGCCATACCCCGCGGATGTTGGGGAAGGTTTTAGTACGGTACCAACATACTTTTATTATCCTGAACGGTAGCCGGGATACCCAACAAAATCCCTCAGGGTGCAGCAGCAGCAGAAACAAAAGTATTTTTATAATATGAAATTCGTTATTACTTTGATCAATCGTTTTACTTACTTTCCTTTATTTTAACTTTATTTTCGAGTAATCCAGAGTTAATTTTCAACAATTATGTAGAACATCGAATTTGTTTTAACAAATAATATTATTGATTTTTGTAGTTTATTCTTGCATGTAATTAACTCAATTACTATACTGAGAGAAATTTTTAGTTCCGATTACCGCTCAGTCCTTGATTATTTTCATTTTTTACCACAATCGAAAAATATAGTTCTAGGTAGAAAATGAAAATTAGTTTTATAGCTCTTACCGGAAAGTCTGGTATCCGAATTTGTTTCAACAAATAATAATTCATTAGATATATCAAAAATTTCAATAATTTCCTTGATCATAATCAAAAGCTATATTGTCAAATCGTAATATTTCAATCACGAGAAAAAATAGATTGATATAATCCTGTGATTTTATTTTTTTTTTTTTTTACTTTTTTCTGATCATCTTTTCCACGTATCACGAATGACGGAATAATCGTCGATTTTTATTTACCTATATTATGCATAAATTTATCCGTATAAAGCGTTTTATAGCGAGTTATTTGTTTATTCGTTTAATTGACAAAGGTTGATTTTTGCGAGGGATGGAGACGAAAAGAAAAAGATAGATAGAAGGAGATAGAGAGAGAAAGAAAAATTACACACGATATATCCGCGCGCAAATCGCCTCGCATGTTTCAACGGCTTCTTTAATCTCGTTCCGAATAAAAAAGCGTCGCCTTGCAGGTGCAAGCTTGCGATAAAAAAATAAAAGTTGCAACGGGTGTATTTTGTACACATTGTAGAAAATGAAAAAAGGTAAAAAAAAAAAAAAAAAAAGAAAAACGAACGTAAATACGGAAAATTTCCTATCCGCGTCTAGTCTTTGATATAAATATTTTCGTATCTCTTCGAGAGTGAAAACGAAACAATTCATTCATTCATATATATATATATATATATTTAATAAAAAGGAAATCGTGGCCGTCGCTCGAAAAGAAACTGCTGCGGAAATTCGTCGGCGAGTCGAGTGAGAGTGAAACAATTTCATGAAAATTTAATCCCCTTGTTTATAATATATTCTCTCTTAGGGTGTACGGGATAAGATTTCCACCAGGGGAAGTATACATAAGTACACCTACCGTATATGTATACATACACATACATTATACATATATAATTTATAGACCACCGAGCGGTGTTGAATTTATTATTTATAACTATAGACTCTTGTAAATTTGCCACAATTTAATATGTATAATAATTCGGCACAGCCTGCAGAGCGAGCAACGCAGCTATATATATATGTATGTATATATTGTGTCTTTGTACAGATCTGTATGCGCGTATATGTGACTGTAAGTAAATTCAGGTAAAACCTGCTGTGTATATATATATATAAATGTATAAACACACACACACATATACACGGACATTCGCTAAGGGGATGAAAAAGCCTGGGGAAAAAAGGGCGCGGAAAGGCGAAGCTTATACGGCGCAGAGGTTAATGAATAATAAAAAAGCTCTACGCTTTCTTACACACACGTATATACCTTAGGTACACAGACCTGCTTTAAGGAAGAAGATAAAACGAGTGGGTGTGAATTATAAAAATGAGTACGAAACGCGATGCATTAAAGATTCGAAAGCTGTATATATGATGAAATTGAACATTTTTATACATATACATATATATCGGGAGAATCTCTTGAAACTTGAAAATCAATTGCGCATGCGGTAAATAATTAAATCTCACTGGTCGGCGAAATATTCCCGCAGCGATATTCTTGTCCGCGATCCAGGCGGGCCAACCTACGCAAAACGTGTACGTTTTGAATTTTCAAAGAGCGTAAAGCGTTAAATTCCGACCGTTCTTTGAAAAATCGACTTTTCGACCCGACAACAAAACGCTTCCCAAACCTTTCCGAGTCGCTGCCTCAATTATTTGAGATTCTAACCTCGAAAATTCGTATCAATCGCATCGCCGGCAAAAACAGTTTGACGGCTGAAAACTCGGGATGGCAAGCCTGCGCGAACAGCCGATAAAAGTCGCGCATGCGCGGTTGATGTTCAAGTCTCAATAGATCGTCCCGGTATACATATATATTTATATATATATATATGCATATATATTTATATATATATATATATATATATATATGTATGCGTAATCGGTTGAATATAAATATGTGTGATGATAAGCTGCAGGATCTGTGCATCGCATGATACGGATAAGTTTGTTAAAGTCTGGGATGGTTTTTTCATTCGAGAAAAAAAAAAAAGTCAATCGCTCTTATTTGAAGTTCGTGGGGAAAAAAAGGGGGACAAGTTTGTCTTTTAAATTTTTTATTCTCTTCACGAGAAAAGTTTTCGACTGTAGCTCGATAAACCAATAAATTTGTTAGCATATGCGAGGAGGTAGGAAAGAAAAAAGTATGCGACTTTGCCGTTGACGATATATATATATATATACACATACAACTAGACATCAAGTGCTAATAGGATGTAAAAAAAAAAAAAAAAAAAAAAAAAAACCGTGTACGAGGCAGGAATAACGGAAGAAGAAGACGACGATGAGAGGAACATTTCATCACTTTGAGGAAATGTGAAATGGAAAAATTTTACAAAGAGAGATAGAGAGATAGATAGAGAGAGAGAGAGAGAGAGAGAGCAGATTTGAAAAATTTGAAATGGCGGATCAAATATGGCGGACAAAAATTTCAAATTTGATCAAATCCGGAGAAAAAAAACTCTGTCCAAGAGTTTTTGGAGTCACTGAGTACGAATCTGAATTCAAATTTTGAAAATTCAGTATGGCGAATCCAATAAACGACACCAAAAACCTTGCATAACTGTTTTCTGACCGTATTCGATCAAATTTGAAATATTCCTCCACCATATTGGATCCGCCATCTTCAATTTTTGAAATCTTAATTTCAGATTCGTAATAAAAAGATTTGTTATAACAATTGACTCGGCACAATAACGCGTGATTCGAAGGGTTAAAAACAAGGAGTTACGTTTTTTCTTTACCTACAGGCGTTATACAATCAAATAAATCATCTTTTGAATCACTCCAAAAATTTTACCATGACCGATAAATTTTCTAAGATCAAAATTTGGATCGTCTTATTCGCTTATTAACCTGCACTAAATCAACAATTAGTGTCAATTGATTCAAGCATATTTCGTGTTGGACTTGAACCAACTACTTTCTTCTTTCCGTATAGTGGGTAAAAGAAAAAAAAAAAAAAAACGAATCACTATTAAACGAAAAGCTCGGTGAAAATTGAAGCCGGCTAGTTTACGAGACATTGTATAACAATATTATTATCGATTAAGCGTTACGACTGTTGTTTACAGTTACGGATCATTTATCATTGATTCATCTGTACTTGCATTTTTATTTCTCCATTTACCTCCTCTTTTTTTTTCCAGAAATAACAGACGTTACAAATATACCTTACAGATACACTCGGTTACGCTCGCAGGGTTTATTTTTATGGGCCACACTTCCGTTTCCGCCTGAGTGATTCCGCCGGCCTTAGACATGATTTAGACAATGTCGTTCCGCGTCACTAGCTATTTAGAACTTGTATTATACATACGTATTATATATTACAATAAAGTATTTTGATTTCGATTTATTTTTTACATTTATCTGTTATCAGTGATAATCTATTCGCAGTGTATATTTATTTATTTCTAATTATTTTTATTCTTATTTATTTTCTGCTCAAAGTTTTAGGAGCGATTGTAAAAATCTCCGGAGAATTTCGTGTAACGTGCGATGTTTAATTTTTAATTTCTACTTGATTAATTGTAATAAAAATTTGATAACGTTTGGAAATTTAGCATTGCGGTTATACCTACGTATAATATATATGGTTTCTTAAAATATATAATATGCAATGTCAACTCGTTTATTTTACTCACTCTGAAGAATCGGTACGAATGATGCATACCTACTTAAAGAGCTGAAAGCGCTGCGATATCCGAATTAAATTACATCTTTTTCGAAATGTTATGTTTTTTTTTTGTTGTATCTGTTTTGCTTACCTGAAACATAAAAGAGAAAGAAAATTTCATTGATTCGTTTGTCTTGGTTCAATAATCCCATGTACGATAATTATTATATGTTATAACCATACGAAGACTGACAATTTCAAAACTTTATCATAATTTTAAAATATTTATTATAATTTCTTTTCATATCAGCATCACTTTTATAAGGCTTATTATATATATATATATATTTAATAAATGAACGATAATTATAAAATGTTGAAATTTTCAGGGTTCGTTGCTATCATTATAAGAAAACAAGTCTGCCAAGTTTCGAATCGGTCCTTTGATTTATACCAAAGTCACACAAAACGAAATAACTCGCTATAAAAACTAAATGTATTTTATATTTAAAACTTTCGGTGCTTAAAGGCACGTGTTCCAGTTGACGTAGAAGCTTAAAACTTTACATAGATTTTTTTTTAATGATTCGGAAGAAATCCGGAGCGAGTCCCAATGAAAATTTTTCCTACCCCCAGATAAGGACCGCCCTAATGTGTATATATACACAAATATATATTATATATTTATATATTTCCCTCATATTATTTAATATGTATACGCATTCTATTTTTGTCTTTTGCATTCTATCCCGAATCACAGTTCGATTTTCAACAACGTTCAGAAAAGGGTGGGGTACAAAAAAAAAAGCAAAAAAAAAACATATGCAGACGTCCGAAAAGTCGACGGGACAAAATCTCGAAATTACCGACAGTTAAAAAACATAGAAATACTTTGCGAAGAAAAATGAAAAAACGAAATGAAAAATGAGAAAACCATTGATGATGCACAGCGCAGTGGTTGAATTAAAAACACTTCATGACATGTACACGCGTACAATAATTTTCATTTGTATAATGATGATTATATTTATTTTACTTGTCAAAAGTAGAGGAAAAATGGAGTAAATTCCTGAGTTCGCAAGGCAACGTGCACTGTATATGTATATGTATATGTATATGTAGGGGGAGATAGAGATAGAGAAAGAGAGAGAAGAGTGCGAATAAGAGACGGACAGACGGACAGAAAATTACACGTCGAGAACAAGAGGAGAGAGTTTGCTAGAGGTGGTGGTGGTGGTGGTGGTTCTGCAGAGGTAACGAAGCTTGGCGGTGGCGGAAGTTGTTTTCGTTTTCAACTCGTTACCTCGCATTTCCTCCCTTCGCGCCAAAATCTAGGAAGTTGGTGGAGGTAGGAAGCCTTGCGAGAAACGGAAAAGGAAACGTCTCACTCTTGAACTTCGGTTGGACAAAAATGAAAGAAGGTGGAAAATGCGGGGAAAAGAAAAAAAAAAACAAGCAAGGTGATGTAAGGATCTTAAATACGGTAGGTATACGATTAACACAAAAGTGAGATTTTTCAACTTTATGGTGAAATGGGTGACCTTCGCTCAAAGTAATTGTAAAATTTTGCGGAAAAATATGTAATCTGGGTAGAAAATAAAAATTTGTTACGAAAATGTGAACAGCAAAGCTACCACATATATATGGGGCATTCCACGTTAATTCGACCAGGTTCTAGCGGGAGGGCAAACATCAAAATGAATAAGAACAATTTCACATCTGGTTGAGAAGTTAATTCAAAAATATGCACGTTTTACTTTTCTATTTCAAGTTTGGATGGAATATTTTTGGTTTTTGGCGACGTGATTTATGTAATTTTATATCGTAATATTAAAAAATGTCACACATAATTGTGAGAATATCAAAGGAGGGTAAAAATTGTAATACTTTTTAGAGTCGGAACGACGATATAAAAAATCACGAACAAAATCCAAAAGGGAATGCCCCTTTTAAACAATATATATATTCACACAAGCAGGCATGCAAGTCAGTCGTCGTTCTGTGGATGAAAAGATTTGCCGTATAGGAATTCGGATCACGACGTATCGTAAGCGTTTGCCGATGAACCGACTGTGCAAGCGAAATTTAAAGGAGATCTGGAGGCAAGTGGATTGGTTGTACCTACATACATACACGCGTGATTACGATTACACCTGCGTTGAATTAAACGACGGAACATTGTCAAATAATTGTTGTATTTTCGTACAAAAGAAAAAAACAAAAAAAACTCGGCACGTGCGTATTTATTAATGTGAATTAGGTGTTGCAAAAGTTACGAGTGAATAAAATAGGAACGATTTAATTACGTATCGATTAAAATTGATAATTATTTGTAGTTCGATATTGTTCGGTTACCGTTTCGAAAAACGACCAATTCGTATTTTCATTTCGTATATATATACTGCGGAACGATGTAATTTTCGGGTTGAGGCGAAATAAAACAAACAGAAAAACAGAAATGAACAGAATAAGAAAATTAATGAAAATGATCGAAGACCGTGCGTGTAAGTTATGTAGCCAGAAGTATAAACAATTTTTCATCTCATTACGCAAACAGATTATTTAAACATATAAGTACCTATGTATATATATATATAGATACAAGAGTCGGGGAAAAAACTGCGGAAAAACAAATTAAATTATACAAGGGTCAGACGATAGAATTTTCGAAGTCGGTAAAGTCTTATTCATAGAATTTATGTTTCGATTTTCTATACTTTGACGTTTCTAAATTTATCCTCGAGTTTATCCTTCTTTTAAACTTTACTTTCATACATTCAAATATTCTTTGAATCAGATTTTTGAATCTATAAAAATTCGATATTGTAATCGTTCTATCTTCTCGAATCTCTCCAATTTTTGTCCCCCCACTCCCTAACCTCACATATAATATTACGATCAAGTATAAAAGAATGAAAAATCACCACAGAAAGAGAGAGAGAGAGAGAGAGAGAGATTAGGTGTTTAAAAAATATTTCGAGCGTATTCGTAAGGATTAAAATAAAATGAAGGAGGAAGAGAAGGGAGAGGAGAAAAATGAAATGAGAAAAAAAAAAAAAAAAAAAAAGAAAGAAAAAACGAAAATTACGAAATTTCATACTGTAAACGTAACTCTCTCGACGATATTGTCCGCGTGAATACCTATGTTGTACAACCTTTTGCCTTTATAACCGCCGTCCAAGCCCCCGATTCCGTTACACCGGCGTAACAGCTTACATTTATACCCGCGTACAAACCCCCTCCGGCATGCCGTGCGGTTCAAAGTTGCGGAGAGTTGAGGATCGTCGCCAAAAACCGTGGGCGTACCCTTTTTTTTTTTTTTTTTTTTCACCCATTAAACCTTATAACCCCCCCCCCGCGTATAAAGCGCGACGTTATTTACCTCTTGCGAAACACGACGATACATTTTAATTTTTATACGAATGGGCAACATTTTGTTTCGGAAAAAAGTTTCAAAAACATTTCACTTGCTTTTTTTTTTTTTTTCCTACTCCTTCACGTACCTACCACGCATTTTTCTTTCGACCGAAAAAATATATATAATAATAGGTACGTAATATTTTATATGTTATACAACCGATATTTCGTGGATACAATTTAATCACGCATGCTTTGCTTCCGTTACTTTTTTCTTCTCGTTCACGTGTCTTTGGCCGTGAGTTGTGATTTTTTTTCATTACGCGCAGATTGAAAAGCTGGTGGAAATAAAAATTCTCTCCAATCTTTATGAAAATCCATCTATTCCACATTCTACCGTACAGATTTTTAATTAACATCCCCCACCTCCGCCCCCCATCTCGCCGTCAACTTTTCGTCGACACTTTCCAACGCAATTCCCCATTCTAGATGGGTTTCTTTTTCATTGTCTGTATATACGTAGTGAAGGCGAGAAAAGAAAAAAAAAAAAAAGAAAAAATAAAAATTTCGAAAAAAAAAAGAAAAAAATAACGGTATAAAAACCTCAAGACTGGTCTACGTTGAATATCATAGGTATTACGTACCTCTGCATACGTATATATATATACATATTTACATGTATATTTTTGTGATCACCGTTACCGTAAAATGAAATTAAAAACAGGATTAAAAAAAAAAAAGAAAAAGAATCTCATTAGCGAACACTTTTATTATACCTAGGATACAACTTCTGAAAGAACCAACGGTTAAGTATGAATAAATATATATATATATATATGATAGTAATAATAATAATAATATTACGGGTATATACGTATATAGAGATCTACCGCAAAAGCTTCGTTAATTAATAGACGATGTCTCTCTTTTTCCGCTCAACTTCTCTATTTTCTTTTCTCCTTCTTCATCTTATTATTATTTTTCTTTTATCTTTTCTGTTTTTTCTTTTTTTTTTATTTTCTAATTACAATACCGCACATTTCACATCTAATAAATACAGTCGCGGAGTATAATTTTGGTTGGGAGAAAACATTGACGTTGCGATTATTCCGAAAATTCGTTAAAACCTGGGTATATATATTTTTTTACTACGTGTCAGAAGAAGAGAAGGGGAAAGAACACAAAAAAAATATAATATAAATAAATAAATAAATTTAAAAAAAGAAAAAAAAGGGGGGGGGGGGGGGGAACGCAACGCGATATTTAATTATCTTACAGGGAATTCCTCGTTTCACCCAAGCCATTTCTATACGTATACAACATGCCACTCTTCGGTGATGGTATAATTTAATGTTCGTTTGTTAATCACCATAATTTATTCAATTAACAGGATTAGATTGTTGTGTGTATGTATATACGTATATACGTATACATGTGGTGCGGACAACGCGGCGGAGGTGGAGGAGAAAAAAAAAATTGAAAACGTAAACGGCGGGATCTCTACTTTGCGGGATTAAAAACACAGATCTTTTCTTTTTTCTTTACTTATTTTTTTTTCTTTTTTTTTGTTACTTAAACGGGGCAGCAGGCAGGCAGACGAACTCTGTGTGTGCTTTGCACTTAATCGCAAATTGTATCAACACACATATATATATGTATAAAATTGTACCCGTTTAAATGCACAACTTTTCCCACCAAACAGATTCAATTCCATATTATTATTATTAATATTATTATTATTACCACCGTGAAAAACTTCTTTCGCAGAACGGTACTATACGTGTGTAACGATTTAATTAGTTGACGTTTAATATATATATATATATACATATATATATATATATATATATATGTACATGTGCCTATTACACAAGTGCCGAGGTGGGAGGGATGTGGTATTAATTTAAAATGAAAGAGAACGAGAAGAAAATAGACGAAAGAAAGGAAGAAAGTGGAGAAAAAGAAGAGAATTAATAAAGGAGGGTAGAACCGAACGAAGTAGTGAAAGAAAATGAGAAAAAAAAAAAAATTGCGATAAAATTTCTAACCACTTTTCAAACAAACACGGCATCGATCATCGATACGATAACACCTGTATATACAATTGTTCAACGGTGATCTCGTAAGTGAAATAAAGTCTGTACGTTTTTTTCCTTTTTGTCACATAAAATACTCCCCCCCTCCCTCTGGTTTTTTTTTCTTTTACTTCTTCTTTATTCAGGGTGGTCATAAATAAATCTTTAGAAACAAAAATTCCACGACATTTCCAGACTTTCCGTGATCTAAAAAACTTAGTTTTTTCCTTGATACTATCATCGCTTCTATCAAGTTACTGAAACCTAAATCGTTCAGCTTATCAACTCGTATGTTTGTTTCAAATTAAATTTCGAATTTGAAGAAAAATATCAGTTTAAGCCGATTTGTTTTCTTGACGAAAAAAAGTGAAATTGTTTACTTGAAAAAATAATATCTAATTCCCTTGATATAAAACCGACATTTTTGAGTCTTTTCCACGACCAAATTTAAAATCCTCGTGACAATTCCAGAGCTTTCCGTTGACCCTTTTTAAATACCCTGACACGTCCAGGTTTTTCAAGTGTGTGAGCACCCTGTTTATTCCATACTAATTGATTGACAGATATTATTATACGGTTATATATTAAAAGTGACAAGGGTCGAGGAAGAGGTTTATGGTAAAACACCGAAAAAAAAAAAAAAAAAAAAAAAGACCTGCGAGTGAGGGTGGATATATACCGAGAAGCGGAGAAAAGCGAGTAAGTCGAGTTACATAACCAAGAAGAAAAAAAAAAAAGAAGATATTATACATCACCACAAACATTCGGTTTAATTAAAAACTTCCAAGCGGTTCGTGCACGCTCGCCAGAGCAGAGAACGAGGGAACCTAGGAAAAAAGAGAGAAAGAGGAAGAGGAGGGTGAGGAAAATGAGAGAGAGAGAGAGATAGAGAGGGGGAGAGAGAGCGAGAGAGAGATTGGCGGTGGGCATGGGTCAAAGCCAGTTTTAGCCAGCGAAAAGGGAAGGATTAGAAGAAAGAGGAAAAAAAAAGGTGGGGGGAGGGGGGGCGAAGAGATGCAAAGGATACGAGCCGAGTACTGCGGAACTGTGTGCAGCATTAGTTAATATTAATGTGTAAGCCCGGTGGGAAAAATGGGGGAAAATATGAAAAACGAAATGAAGAAGTAAAGAAGGAAGGAAGGAAGGATGGATGGATGGAGGGATGGATGGATGGGTGGAGGAGTGAGTACATCATAAAGTAAACTCCGTTTGTAAATGGCACTGGAAGAGGATTTTTCTCTGTACTTTTATACGTACGTTTCATCTCTCGCGTCTGGGAAGCGAACTTCATCCCGAAGTACATAGTTATCAAATATTACCTGTAAAGGGATTGAAGTTCGTAACGTTGATGCAACGATTCAATTTTTAGGATAAATAATTATTTCGCAATTGTAGGATCGTCTCAATTTGAGTAATCTATTATTAAAAAAAAAAAGAAATAAAATAATTAGAAATAAACATAAACAAAGTGTATTCAGATATTGGAAATTGAACTGACTCTGAGCCGTTATAAATTTTCAAAATAATGGTTTTTAGTTTCAATATTTCGTTACATTAACGTTATTAACTGTATATATATATATATAGATTGAAGATATACATTATGCATAATATATGTATATAGAATGTTATGATCGCTAAACGAGAAGGCGAGATTAGAAGGGATGTTTCACGAGGTGAAAAATTCATACCGTGATTACGTATTTCGTCATTACTTAAGGACAGACGAATTTTGCTTTGATTGCGTGATTTCTCATGATCTCTAAGAGTTCGTATGATTTCTTAAGATTACAAAGATATTAATTCCCGTAATGGTAAATGATTCCTTATGATTACTAACGAATAACTTTTTTTTCTTTTAATGTTACTTATTTCAACGTAATTTCGAAGATTACAAAAGTGATTTCGAACGATGTTAACAACCTAGTTCGTTTTTTCAGCTTATCGTAAATTTTGCAAACACTTTTATCAATCCGTTTTCGCAAGTTTTCATTGAATGAATTTTTCAGACATCCAAGTTAATTTTCATATAGAATAATGAAATTTTTAAGTTACTTTATACATACCTATACACCATTTACGTATTATACAAACTTTTGTTAACACTTTGCAAGTTGAAGATATATTTTATATCCAATATATTATAATTAGGTATAATTTATTGAACAAATAATTTCTGTCAAACAAAGGAATTTTGAGTTAATATTTTATTTTAAATTGAACGGTTTAATGAAATTTAGTTTCCAAAATATGAAACTCGTCCGTTTCGGTTTTCATTGCAACATTCTGGATGAACTCAGAAGTCAACAAGATTTGAAATTGCGAAATAACGATTTTTACCCCCCCCCCAAACACGCACGCGATTACATTAAAGTCGCCAACTTTAGCCTCATCAATTTAATCCGATGTGACTTCAAGTTCCTCCGACAATATTTATTTTCACTTATCCTCCACACATTTCACTTTTCTCAGTTATCCAAGTTTCATACGTACATTCAGACATCAAATTAACCTCACCTACAGACGTGTTGCCCGTTTAAAAATGATTAAGTTGATAATTTGACTTGAGCAATTTTCAAGGGAGGATCAAGGATCGTGAACCCCGATAAAGAGATTGGGTGAGAATCCTTGAGAGGATAGATAGAAGTGTCCGCATAGGTTTCCGTCTAATTCAACGTCGGAAGACAAAGCGGCAGGTCGTCGTCGTCGAAATGTGCAAGGGAAAACGAAGTAAGGAAGATAAAGATGGTGGGAGGGTGAGAAAGAGAGGAAGAAACGCACGTGCCTGAATTGTTCACATCTTCATTGAGGTCCGATGAACTTTTCATTGTCAGGCAGGGTCGCAAAGTCGAAGAAGAAACTCGTTCGAGGTTTTAACGAAACGGAGGACCGAGTAGACCAAAGAAAAGGGAGCGAGATGAAAATACTCGAAGACGAGAGAGAGAGAGAGAGAGAGAGAGAGAGAGAGAGAGAGAGAGAGAGAGAGAGACGGAGTTTCTACTTTTTTCCATTTTTCCACCATCTTCTTTTTCTTCTTATTTTTCTTCCTCTTTACCAGCCCCATCCGGAATGTTTAGTAGTTCTTTTCTCGTCTCCTTTTTTGCCCAACGACGGGTAGTGCGAATGAATTCCGAATGTCGGTGGAACGCCTTGTTGGCTGGCTGGTTGAACTCGGGGTGCGTTGAACTTTTGTGCCGTTTAAATATTTCGGCTAATATCTTCCCGGAAATTCAAGGTAAAAGGTCGAATGTCGAAAAGTTGAGAAGCGAAGAAGAGAGAAGCTCCAAATTCTTTCTCACTTCTTTCCGCGGCTTATTAATCATTCCGTGTAATTAATTTTCTTTGTACAATAAGTCGTGCAAATTTTCATCCCCGTTCAGTTATTTATACACCGTGTATAAATAAAGCTTTCGTTGTTTTTTTTTTTTTTTACCCCAAACAGCGTGTAACTTTGGACTAGATGTTACGTGTTCTAAATTAAGCTTTCTACAGTTATGGTCAAAGACTGTCCTTGAGGAATTTTTTAACAGCGTTACTTAGCTAGTCAAAATTCGGTTGCGTTGTTTCTCTGACTAACGTATTAGATTTTTCAGAGTTCGGCAACGTCGCGTCACGTTACCGTAAAAGCTTTGTATAATCATTCTATATACTTCCAAGATCTGTCACGCGTAAGATCCATTTTTTTTTTTTTTTTTTTAAACGAGTATGTAAAAAATAAAAAAAAACAAGCATTAGAGAGAAGGGCGCCTGTTAAAAAATATCAGTCACCCAAACTTTCGCGAGTAGCCGATACATTTCTGCGACATAAATTTGCAGTGAACTCTTTGCAGCAGCTATATAACAAAACCCACAGAGAAAAAAGATTTATCAGCTTTGCGTATTTTACCGAGTCTTGAATCAGGATTTCGAACGAAGAAGAGAAAAATCTCGATTCAAAGGGGACCCGATTTCGCGACTCAAAGGTGACGTGATTTCGCGATAAAAAAAAAAAAAAAAAAAAATACGAACGAAACGAGACGAAAGTGGGTAGTAAAAAAAAAAAAAAAACTGGACAAAAGTGTTGGGAAAAGTGCAGTAAGTCTTCTCCTCGACTTCCCGCAGGAGACGCGAATGAGTTTTCAAATATCCAATCGGAGGGGTGTGTGAAGTTTCGATTGAGGTTGCGGATACACAAGTATAACACGTTACATAGACATATTGTACATATATCGAAGAGACATTGGAAGAAATGATGTCGGCCACGTTAAAGAGAGATAGGTATGCATAAAGCATATATATGTATAGAGATACCGTCCAAACACCATAACCACGTACCACATAAATTCAATACTTCGTAGAAACATGCGAAATCATCCGAATTCACGAAGTTTCGGAGTGAGTTTTGTGAGAAGCTAGGAACGAGTTAAGGGTGGAGGGAACCCGGGAGGACAAGGAACGGTCCTGAGGAGACACGGGTGGTTAAATATCTCTACGAAAGACGGCAAATCTAATTAACGACATCACGCCTAACTCTGCGTCACCAACGGCAAGCAATTCGGCCGATCAATTGACGGAGGATTGAGTCGAGCGGAGTCCAATCGACTCGACTCAATCCTGTGCAGGGTGCGGTGAGGGTTGCTAATCAATTAGTTAGATGTCGATTCCGTGTTTGCGTCAAAGTCAGTCAATGCCTCTAATACCGTTGCACCGAGGCAAAGCACGCAGTCTCATTGTCAGTTATATGGTCTCGTTTGATTTCAAGCACTCTCTTATCCATCCCGAGGGGTTTTCATGATCATCGGCTGGTGATTGGATCTCGGTTAATCATAACGCACCGTCTCGACGGATGAATGGATTTACGAATGGAGGTGTTTGTGTAGCCGGGTACGTGCCGAGGATCACTCGCTATACCGTAGGTTCATGGAACATCGTAAGAAAGAACGCGCTACCATTCTATTTACTTGAGGCACTAGGTTTATTTTGGTAAAATTTTTCATCCGATTATCAAGCGACGAGTCAAATCAAGAACGACGATAAGCGGTTGTTGACAATAAATTGTATACAAATCCATGGTGTGAGGAAATTAGATGTGTTCTAGCGCATCACTTGACGTCATTTTGAACACTATGTTTAAAAGTTGTAATTTTAACAGCCATTCGTTGTTACGTTCATCGAATCTTAACAATTGATTGGGGAGTAATATTTAATTGTTAAATAATTGGTTACAGAGGTTATGTTGTATTTTTTTACGACATACGGGGATCACGTGACTTCTCTACCGCTCGTATCCGTTTAGTGCACACCTTGCTTCCTTACACCATGGTTGTAACTGCATATACTTATAACCATACGGTATTGATGTAATTTTTATCTAATCAATCTGAGTAATTATAATTATTACTTCTATTAGCGATGAAAAAAGTATGATTTTCATTGCGATCGGAAAAGCCGCCGTGTAAGAGAAAAGTAGGTAAGAGAGAGAGAGAGAAAGATGTCGGGTAATTGCTCTTGAACGAAGTTTATGAAGAGCGTTTTTCGCGTCGCAAGGGTTGCGTAGGGTGTGATTAATAACTTGAGTATTAAGATTTCCGCCTTCTTCTTTTTACACTTTTTATACCTTAGTTTTATCGTCCATTTGTCGACCGGACGGAAGAGTAGAAAAGCACCGAATTAAGAACGCGGCAAGAAAACCCAGTTGGACAAGGGCCAAGATCGTCGTATTGTGCTAAAAGCTGCTTAGTTCACGATACTCTCAGAAGCATTCGTCGTATCGTTCTTGTTTATATTTACTCGTGGATGATGTTTGCTTTGCGTTATACGAGTTGATTTGAGATATTGAAATTTTTTTTATCTATCAAAAAATTCTCTATTATTCGACAAAAAACATTTCTCGACGCGTACGTTGATTGTTCCTTATACGAAGAGTTAGAAACAAAAAGCTCGGCCTAAAAGCTTCGCTTGAAGCAGTTCGTCGCAAAGTTATAGCAAACTGCTAGTTCTATCGATTTGCCTTTTCAGATATTTTTTTTTTTTCGTTCCCTTTTTCTTTTCGTTTTTTCTTTTTTTTTTTTTTTTTGTCGACTTCGTTTTTCCCCTTCGAAATCGTTCGGGCACGTAGCCGAGACGACGAACTTCACTTTCCGGGCATCAAACGGATTGGCAAAAGTGTAATAAAAAGCTCTAAAACGCCAGAGGAGAAAAGAGAGGTTTCACCCATCATCGCAGGTTACACTCTGCAGCACGTGTACAAAAGTAAGAGAGAGAGAGAGAGGGTGAGGAAGAGGAAGAAAAAGACGTAACAAGTTACAGTTCCGCAGTTGAAGTGAGCTTTCATCTTTCGAATGGATTTTTCGCAATTTTATTACCTATCCTGAAAAAGCATCAGGATTGCGCACTATACTTCAAGTACTTGTGTACACCTTTCGGGCGAAAGATATCGAAGAGTGTCTTATTTTCACAAAACATAGACAATATACCGTACGATTTTACAGATAAGAGGAAACTTTGTACATATTTGCAATTCGAAAATCCGAACAAACCTTTTTTTTATTCACGATCGAAAATTTGACGGGCTTTCGGGATTATTATAACAAGGTAAAAGAAAATTCAAATTGACGATGAGTTAAGACGATTCTTCACGCGATTGAAATTGGTAACGTTATCGTAATGTTACGTAGGCGAGCAAAAAAAAAAAAAAAAAAACAAAAAAACATCACAGTTTTTCTTTTATTTTTACAATGACTTTGAAGAAACGAATATTAGAAAATATGAGCAATGTTTTGTTTTGTTACCGTTTACTGAATTTCAAACAATATAAAAAATCACCAAGTAACGATTATTCGTCAGGATGAATCGTTACGATAACGTTTTTTATTAAATTTTTATACTCATAAAATATAATAGAAAATCGTACAATCATATTATGCATGTACAATAAAGATCGAAGCTTACGTGTGTAGAAAAAGATAATCGTGCGAAGAATTCGTCTTTCCAGCTATTTCCTCACAGTTTCTACCCTTTCCTTCTCTCCAAGTGTCCAAGCTCCTTCCTTTCTATCGAAAAGCAAGTCAAGCGCACGCACGCACACACACGCACACACACGTGGGTATCAATCGTTGAGAAAAATATACACACGAAGCGGCAGTAGCCCGATAAATAAATCCCCGAATCTCACGGAGCTCGCGTTTTTAAATTCATTCGGCGTATCGAAAGTTCGAGGGGGACGGTTGGCAGGGTGGGAGTGTCTCCAAAATAGTGAGTCGAGGGCAGAATGCGATCGAGGCGAGACCCGAGGGTTCTTAACTGCCTTACCCTGGGATTCGGTGAAGCTGATGGCCGGTCGCCATGTGCTTCATTCCTCTCTGCCGTGAAAGAGTAAAAGGAAGAGGAGAAAAAGGAGGAGAACTGTCGGGAGATTTTGTGATTCCGTAAGGGTGCATAAGGTATACGCACAACCTGTAAGAAAGAAGGCAAATGAACCAAGCTTTTTCGTAACTTGCACGATAATCGATAACGCGTCCTTGTTTCTTTTCTTTTTTTTTTTTTTTTCATACAAAGAACTCTTTTGTCGCCGTCACTTTGGGGAAATAAACCGCGGCGGAAAAGGAGGGGGGGTCAAAAAGAAAAGGGTATAAGGATAAGCTGGGGAGGAGGAAGAGGGGAAAAAGAAACGGGTAACCTCGGTGGGTATTATAGTAACCTACTCTCACCGTGATGCCGCGTTTTGTTCTGATAGGAACATATATGCTGCTAGTGGCCACCGCAGCGAGGATAACCCGCGAGGGAAATAACCAGGAGTTTGTGAAGAAGAAGAAGAAGAAGAAGGAAGCAGAGAGTAGTGGCATTCCGAGAGCGGTGCGGAAAACTCGTTCCGCACAGATAGAAAGAGAAAGAGAGAAGGAGAGAAAGAGAGATCAGAACAACGAACAATGTACCCGAAATGTATACCCTACCCCGGTCGTATATAAAGTTGGAAACGATGTCGGGGATGATGCCAGGGTGTAAAAAATTCCTGAGATCAAAATTGAACGCGACCAGAGTCCACAGTCGGTTTTTTACGTACGAAGGTACAATCCACCAACTTAAACCCACTTCAGGATTAATCAATAAGAAACGCTGCCTGGGTTTTCAAATGTGTAATTCGTAAAGACGAAATTCGGTTACGTCTGAACAAGAAAGAAAAAAAAAAGATTAAGAACGAGAAGAAGACGTTGGTTCAGCACATACGTAAAGTGTTTATTTAACGAGTGAATAAAATAAGGCTTATTATACCGAATTAATAAACACCGTTATATCAACGACGAAGAGTCGCGGAAGGAGATCGGAAAACGGATAAGAAGAGCGAGAAGGAAACCCGAGACACTTGCACTATGGACCCGTTGGTGGTGATAAATTGATAAGCCGAGAAAAGAAGCCGGTGGAAAAGACCAGATTGCAGGGTACCGATAAATGGTGAAATATGATCGGGAAGAAAAATCCTTATCGTCGTAATCTGCCGGCCCATATACACCTGAAGACACGATATTCGAAACTGCCAGACAGGTTCCCCTAACGAATAAATATGGAGGTATTGCTGTATCGCGATACCCTTAGAAGGTGTTTTTGTGTTTTTTTTTTTTTTAAATTTTATTATTTGTTTATTTTTGCAACGAAAATTAGACTCTTCTTTTTGAATCAAGACCGAAGCAGGTCAGTAAAAATATCATCTCTAGTAAAGAAATACCGTTGTTTAAAAAGACTGTGTTTGGATTATAGGTAAGGTAACTAATTGAATTCAACCTTTCAACCCTAAATAATCCATTAATTGAATTCGAATTTGAATTCAACCCCAAATAACTATCTTTCAAAACTATTCCTTATAGGTACAATGATGTATCGGTACGTTTATTGCTCGTGTAAAAGGGTATAAGAATGGAAGAATTAGAACACACAGATATTTGAAATCTGTTACGAAATTAAGTTCCGACGAGTTTGGCCGTCGGAAGACTACTGTTTTGATATTTGGTAATGAAAAACATCGAAAGACGTAAACTTACATGGAAATAATCATAGATAATCAGCTAGACGGTGTCTTAAGACGGTTCAATTTCATCAACCTCAGCTAAACTAGTTAGATTTTTATTCCGTAATTTTTTCATTTGTAACGTTGTTTAAACTTGATAAAATCGAAGAGAGTCTTCGACACTTATTTACAAATACGTGTACAACGAACAAGCCTGATGCACGATTGACAACTGATTCGTCTAATGTAGGAAAGAACCCCAACGTAAACTATAAACAAGCGATAACACGGAAGAAGGTATAAGGTATGAAAAAAAAAAAAAATCCGTTCTCATCACTGAACGGTAAAGCCGGGTAACTGACCGTGCGCGGAAGGTTTGCTTTGAAGTCGTTGGTAAGGAAGAAGGAAATGTAAGGAAGGGAAAGGGAAGAGAAGGGAAGGGAAGGATCGTTGGGGTGGTGAGAGCGATTGGATTCGATAGAGATCAATCAAAGTATCACGGCGGAAGAAAGGCGTTCCGTACCTTTTCCCTTTCCTTTTCCTTTTCCTCTCTTCCTATCCGGTCGGTAAGAGAAGAGAGGTTGATGGAGAGAGGAGAAGATAGCTACACGCCAATCCAGATCGGACTCACTCAATGCACACCGCCGCTTCATCGGACAGGATTTTTTCACCCGTGAAAGGCATCGAGCGAACAGACAGGGTGCAATGGGCGAACGAATGAACGAAGGAACGACAGAGGGAAGAGGAGGGAAGGGGATGACTGGCTGAATAATTGTTACCGATACTCCGTGCGGGGGCGCTAAGGTTTCAAAATGAGAAAAAAAAAAAAAAAAAAACACGACAAAAAGAAAAGACAAGAAAAGGTAGAAGCGAAAGCAGAGGACGAAGAGAAAAATAAAATTCCGGAGAAATGCCAAGGTCCTTGTACCGTCAGCGTTCGGAAGGGTGGGCGGATGGAGTATCGGGTTTCGGGCCGCGTACCTGAGGTCGAATAAAGTTGGAAGCCTTCGGCGTTCGCGAACGTAAGACTCTCGTCTTTTTTTATACAACCGAAAAACCGTCTCAACGTTTGACGGTGAGAAAAGAAAGACAGTGTACAAAATGAAGAGAGAGAAGAAATTTTTACCTAACGTGGAGTGAAAACAGTGGAGGTGAAACGGCGATTCTAAATGGACTGATTATCGGTTGCATAAGGATCGATCGATCCGGTTACCACGGAGAGCGATTGGACAGATTAAAACCGATCGCGAGGGGAACGTTAACCTTAACACGATGTGGTCAATGAATAATGGAAGGAAGGACAACAGGAGGCGGTGTGACCCAAGCCTTTGTCCTGGAACAATAAACTGCGAGGTGTAAAACCCGCCCCCGGAACACCGGAGGCAGTGCTAGCTAACTTGATACAATTAATTAGGTTGAAAGAATGGAAGGAAAAATAGAAAAGAGAACGGAAGAAAGGCACTCAGAGACGTCGTCGTCGTCGTCGTGAAGAATTTTCGACGAACCTGAGGGCGAAACGGCCGCCTCTAACGTAAGAACGAATGGATATTGAAGTGGAAAGAAGAAAGTCCGAAGGATCGTTAACCACTTTTCGCAAACCTCGTCAGCGGCAGCAGCGTTTCTTCTTCTTCTTTTTCTTCGAGGTTTAGGCACAGGAACTATCGTGGTTTGGACGCCATTGCGACACAATGAACCGTAAAAATCAACGACCAGTTGTTGAGAAGCCATTCAGGTTAATCACATGCAAAATCCAAAACTCGAACACGCGACTCGGGGATGACCTGATTTAAAAATGCATGAATTCGGCATGCTCCAACCGCTGTTGCTACTGCTGAAGCCCCTCTCAAGTCCATTATCCACGCACCGCAACCTGACTGTGATTTTCGAGCAACGCGATTCCAACTATGGAATCCAAAAACTGGTAGAATTCGGTGGTGTATATATTTCCAGGTATATATGTATATATATATATATATGACACGAGATGAAAGGTGGAGTTGAAATCTTATTTCGACGAGGCTTCGATTCCAAGAAGGGTCGATTCCAAAGTGCTCTTTTATAGGCGAGAAGTAATGTGTTGTAAAAGATAAAAGGAGGAGAGAGTGCTTAACTAAATCCATAAAAGGTTGCTCTTTCGATTTTTCCAGAGTTACGGACACGTGGCAAAATTGTTGTAATAATTTTCTAGTCGAAGTGTGAATAAAGGTAAACGTCAAGGGAGAGATCCAGAAGTTTTTCAAACCCTGTGCCACCACCACCCAAAGTTACACTCTTGTTTCTCCCTTCAGAAACTTAGAGCTAATGTCAGCTGCTCCAAGGTTGAAAAAAGGGGAGGAGTTTTTCTATTTCAATTAACGCCAGCTGAAAACCACCCCTTGAATTTTTTACCATGAGAACTGACTGACTGGACGTTTCGCTTGGATATCATACCGTAACTATTAATACGTCGTGAACAAAAAGTCAGATACCGAGTTATTTTTCATCACGTTAATTGGGTAAAAGCATTGTTAGTAATTAATGCTAATTAATTTATTCACTTCTGACCGAGCTTACCATCATAACAGTTTCAAAACAACGATTTACTTCAGGTCAAAAGGCACTTTACACTCCGTTCGCCACGCACAAGATCGGAACTGGATCATTGATTCAAAACTATTTGACAAATGAAAAAAATTACTCACCACCGTGTTAATTCGATTCTCTGGCAGTAGGACTGTAAATGTTATTCGTTCGTTCCTTTTCGCTAGTTATGACGCAGAGTTATAGAGAGGAGTACCAAGCGAATCGATTATTCTGACTTACCTAAAAGAGAGTTAAATGACGGGAGATTAAATTCGTGCATAACTCAAGGGGAGTGGAAACTAAAACGATATGTATAAGCCGGTCACGATCTACGTATCGGTGAATATTCTGTCCATGATAGGTAATGCCTGCCTGCCGCTGCCACCCCGCAACGACGAGAATCGCCTGTAAATTATACGGCCGAAGGGAAGGGCTGGACTGGATTTATGGGCGTGCGATTGGACGGAATGGGATCTCGCGACGAGACTTTGAAAGGGGGTGGATAGGTATACATCGTTACGTTTCGGCCAATTTCAAGGGCGGAGGTACAAACCGTCCTAAATGTAACCCGAGTGGATGACGATCGTCGTCGCATGGTGGTTATATTCGCAGGAATACAAAACCAGTGCTCTAGGGAATATTCGATAAGCCTCAACAACGTTCGTAGTTCATTAATTTGCCTAGAATATAAGGGGAGCGGTGGTTTGATTTTTATTTTTTTTTTTATTTTGTGGTATGTTTAAAAAAAAATTTTTTTTACAACATTTACGCTACGAGCTCCAACCCGGGAAAGGTGTTTTTAACTCTAAATTTTTTTTTCCATCCGTTGCAAGTTGGACAGGGATGTCGGGAGATGCGTCACCGCAAAAGCTCTCGGATTCGGAGTCGTTCGCTACTTACATCCGCCATGCCGCTATGTTGTAATCAATTTCAATTAAAAGAATTCTAAATCGTTCTTGAAACTATAAATAATAAAGCCTTGAAGCTCAAATTGCTCCAGAGTTTTCATTTTTATTCAATAAAAAAAAAAAAAAATATTGAAGATGGGTGTGAATTTAGACCGTGCAAGTTGTACCCCTCCCTTAAGTACGACAGTTGAATATCGAAGAGAAGAGCAAACTCACGGCACCGTGATAAGAATTTCAAGGCGCACAGTGAACCCGTCGAAGAGGTGCTGAAGTTCAAATATTGCACAGTGCGAGGAGAGGAAAAAGAGGAGGAGATGATGATAACTCGTTCTGATCAGAGTCGCGAGTTGTTAGCTGCAAGGCCGAGGAGGTAAGGTAAGGTCCCTCAACTCTTGCACGCATGCATAATACATGATTCGTATCACGCGAGATCGTGACTACAGATATAAGTATACGCATAACAACGATGATAATATTTCAGTGCACCTATCTTATCTGGCTTGCAGAACCATCAGCAGCATGTAATTCGCTCCGATTAAATCAAGTAACCTCCGGAAATTATGAGACCACACTCGATGAAAATTGAAATTTTCGTCCACCATATTGGATCCATCTTGCATATTTTAAATCTGATTTAAAAATCGTGATTAGCTACCCCAAAAACCATCTTATTATAAAATTTGACTAAGCACAATAATCTGTGGGGTTAAAATGAAACTAGCGTTTGGTAGTGGGTTTACAAATTTTTGTGTCAGCGGTGGGATGACGCGTAATAACCGAGCCGTTATCGAAGCGTCAATTTTGTTACGAGCAAAAGGTACAAAATGACGGCAGGAAAAGGGTTTCAACTTGGTTCGAGGATGACATCACGTCGCCGCCCCCGAGAGTCCGACGACTGCACATCGCGTGTAAACGCCAGAAACCCGGTATTCCAGTCAGTAATTCAATGCTAGTCTGTAAATCACCCGCAGCTCCCTTCCCCCGTAGTTTCAACGATCCCGCAACCAATGTGCCGGGTAACACTGCCTAATAAACTCACCGTGCATTGGCTGTCACGCAGGTGTTCGTGTCAGCGAGCCATGACGTCGTCCTCGTCGATCCTACCGAGGGTTTCGCCAAAGGGCTGACCGTGCCCGCCCATCCGATTAAGATAATCGCCGTGACGTCAGACGACTCAGGACCGGTCATAATTTGAATTCAAGGTAGATCAGCCGACTTTCGATAACAAGTATTCAAGAATTCCCCTGGGCTCCAAGGGAGTAAATCAGTCCATCGTCTGATACCGAGGTTAGGAAAACTGTAGCGTTGAGACAGTTGGCGATGAAAGGTTTAGAAATATAATATATGCTGGTGGTTGGTAAGGAGAAAAGAATGATGGATTATTCTGGAATTCCGAGGTAAGTTATTGTCAAAATCGAATTTACCACCGGGCGTCGGGAAGGGCGAGAATAGCAGTCGAGTGTGGATGAAAGAGGGATTTCATTGAGGAATTACGAGTGACTTGAATCGTTGCCGAATCCTTTGCCAGTTTTATGATTCCAAGTAGGTTCCCCCTGTGCTCGTTTCCCTCTCCCGTTCGATATTTCCCAATAATTGCGAATGAACGAAAATTATAGAGAGGGAAAAACATTGTTCGAGTATATTTAACCGTCATCGATTGGGCCATTAAGCTGCGAGGTTTAATTACGTTCCTCCTGCCTCATACACATATATATGTATATATACTGTGGCAATTTTTTATGACGAGGGAATTAAACCCGAGTATTTAAGCGCCTCGGGAAAATGAAGGAAGTAAGTTATAATGATCCTGCAGTCGTCGTCCTTACCTTGGCCCCTTGGATCTGTGGAGAAAAAATGAACTCTAGAAAGGGAGGAAAAAGTCTTGGAAGAATTCTTGCTCGGGTGTGACATTTTCCAAGGATGAATATATACCTAATCTCGAAACCCTCTGATTCGATTTTCATGAAAGTCTGTGTCTCGCGTAGTTCCGTTGAACGGTACGATGGTAGATCCAGTCAAGTTTATACCTTCGAGGATATATGTACATCCCTCTCTCCTTTACATCTTATCTGCTTTCCTATTTCCAGCACTACCTACGGTACCAGACGCGACGACCATAACTTTTATAACATTTCAGTAGCTCAAAGGGACGACGAACGACGATGGTTCGAGATTATAAAGAAGATGAAGAAGCAGAAAAAGATGAACTTGTGTAGGAAATGTATACTAGTGAAGATGTACACCATGTACTTTGTACCGTCTCCTCTCTCCATAATCATTCCCAGCTTTGTCTGTATTATATTATACATATTTACACAGGTATACTTAGTATACACTTTATACATCCTACGACTTCTCGAGAAGCAGTCGTCCGCTATTCATGATTCATGTATTACCCATGTAGTGTGTTCTCTATATATATATATTTTCTTCTCTTTCTTTACTTCGTGCTTTTACTTCTTATCTTCCGTACAGCTGGATAATAATGTAAAACCGTTGTACGAGTAAATTTCGAAGAAAATCCAGGACGTCAAAATCTGTTTACCAGCGTTTATAATAATACTGCAAGTATCCGGAGCAAAGCGAACATTGCTTGGTCTTAAACTGTGTGAAAAATGGTAATAAAATTGACCAAACTTGGCCAGTGTATGTTTCGGTATATAAATACAACGTCAATTGTAGTCTCCATAAGCGTCTATGCCGCATTTTTCTTACACTACATTTATGATGCGGGTAAATTAATCTTAGACCCTCGAAAAATTACCTTCCCGCAAACACTGAATATCCCAACTTTTGGAGTGCGCGTCCGTTTTATACCGGGACAATCTCTTGAAACTTGAAAATCAACCGCGCGTGGGCCAAATAAATAAATCTCATTGCTCGGCGAAATCTTCCCGCAGCGATATTCTTGACTGCGATGCAGGCGGGCCAATCTACGCAAAATGTTTAAGTTTGAATTTTCAAAGAGCATAAGCATTAAATTCCGACCGTTCTTTGAAGAATCAACTTTCCGATCCAACAACAAACGCTTCCCAAACCTTTCCGAGTCACTGCCTCAATTATTTGAGATTCTAACCTCGAAAATTCGTGTCAATCACATCGCCGCCAGTAACATTTTGACAGCTGAAAACTCGGGATGGCCAGCCTGCGCTGTTCAGCCGACGAAACTCGCGGATGCGCGGTGTGTCTCAAGTTTTAAGAGATTGTCCCAGTATATTATAATGCATGGTGAAGGAAAGTATGAAAGTGAAACAAAAGAGAGAGACACTGATAATCAGGGACTGTGCGTCTCTGTGAACACGTAATACAAAGTAAAATATAGGAGAAAGAGAGAGAGAAAGAGAGAGGGAAGGGAATGAAATTTGCGAACCGGCCAACCCCGTCGTTGATAAACGTTTTAATTACAACAGACGTGGCAGCTGGTGGTGGTAGAGGATCGTGGATCGTGTGCAACACGCGAGGAGGTACTCGAGGAGTCAGAGAAGTGGGTGAGTGGGTGGGTAATGGGTTTAGTTGGTACGGGGTTGGCGAGTTCTCTTCACCCGCCTGACTTTGTTTCGTCGTTTCGGTTCAGTTTGGTATGGGTTTATAGTTAGTTCAGAAACGTCATTTCATATTCATGTCCACGAGGGTCGGACCCCGACGAGGTTCGAGCGTAGTCGCGTCACCCCCTGGCCCTGAAACGTCCCAGAACCCAATGCAGCTAGCCTAGGACATTACCGTATGGTTCGAATGTCGGTTGAGCCCCAGGGTTCGATGTGCTGCGGAATCGGAACACGTCTGCAGTGTTTGTTACCGACGCTGTGCAATATGCAGGGGCGAATTTCGTTCGACCTGAAACACTGAGCGTGCGGTGAATGCTTGCGGAATATTCGCTGTGAAGTGTATACCAGTGGATACAGAGGTGGCTGGACGAATCAAGTCGTAGTTTGATCGAGCGCAGCAACGATTTGACGGATTGGTGAAATATCGATGACGAGAGAAATTAGAGCAGATATGTTTTTGGCGAACGTCGCAATCCGGGTGTTTCGAAGTGCGGACACCGACGGTTAGGTCTAATTATCGAAACCACAAACGGTTAACATTTGGAATGGTCCAAGATTCCGATTGTTATCAACGTTCGAATACGTGGCAGTGATACGTTCATCGCATATGTGAAGGATGGCAACGTTTGGAGGTTTGACAACATTGTTCAACAAAAAATTTACCTTTTCAGAGTAACGTGAAAACTTTCAACTGATTACGTGACGAACAAGGTTCAAGTATAATATAATTGATTTTAGAATATTTTAGATACGAATAGTTATATTGTTATATGATTTTTCCCAAAAATACAGTTTTTATTAACAAAAATGAGGTTATATACAGTGTTACAGTATACTGATCAACGCAATGTTGTAACAAGGAAGGTGCTTAATAATTTTTAAGTATCCATCTACTCTCATTATTTTGATTCGATCAGGTCTAGTTTTTGAGTTACAGCTACTACCAGTAAAATTCAATGTTCATCCTTTGGACTCACCTTTTTTTACTCAGGGTGTTTTTTTATTTATTGTAACAAATTAACTGGTATTTGTATTGAACAATAAAATACCCTGATTAGACACTATCAAATTACAGTAAAATGAGTACCCCATCGTAAATCTTGTGATTGATTAATATGCCCCAAAGCATTACAGAATAATCCAGCAACGATAAACTTTTTCCTTAGGAAAGTCAGCAACCCCAACAAGTCTTTTTTCGCGAAAATTGTACAAGCGAAGAAGTAAACTACCCCAAGCGATGAGTTTCGTCAGGCGTGAATATCGACATCACAATAACGATACGTATTCAATACCCTGTTACACACCCTTTCAATAAAATTCAACTGAATAATAAAGTATTACATAATTGGAAAATTGATATGACGATAAAACTGAACGATATTATTGTGATAAATTGATTTCCTCAAATCTATCAAGAAAAACCCCCACACACCCTTCCTATCCGTTTCTAATAAAGTGATTCTTCGTCGTCGAATTTTACTCGGGTTCTTCTCGCCCCCCCCCCCACCCCCTCCATAGGTTCCATTTTATTTTCCTCTTTCCTTGTCCCGCGTTCGCGAATATATACCGCAAGAATATCGGAGACCGGAAGAAGAGAGAAGATGACAATGTAAAAAAAAGAAAAAAGCGAAAGAGATAGAAAGTAAGAGAGAGAGAGGCGAGAGACTTCTGCAGGGTTCATAAAAACGTAATAAATCGTCATCCGAGAGCTTTGGCTGTGTGCGAGCTCCGTTTTATCGACCGTTACTCTCAGGTTGTCCAATTTTTTATTTTTTTTCCTCCCCCATTACTTTTCTCCCCCTTTGCTCGATCCTTTCTCTCCACCGCGGTATTTCTACCCCCGGCGATCCTGAACCCCCTTGAAAACCGCATTTCTCTCCCTCTCTCTCTCTCTCTCTCTCTGGTTTCCCGTACGGTGAAGAGAGGCATAAAACTACGGAGTCCCCGAGACCCACGTAGTAGTCTCGTCGACGGCGCTGCGACGACGACCGATACTCAATTAATTTGCGGAAGCCTGAGGCGTTAAGAGAAACCCGGGACAGTCGAATCGCAATTAGGGAAACCTCAGCGTCCTCGACTATTCCTCCGCAGGATACACGCGCGAACGGATTTTCACTTCCTTCGTGCCATTCCTACAGTCCGTCCATCCATTCGTCCACCGGCACTCGCTCTTCGTTCGTCCCGCATGTTTTCTCTCGCGATGTGTGACAACCGGTGTTTCAAACCCCCCCCTCAAGCAACAGACCGCGGAAGCTATCATTTGTCTTTTCATTCTATCGTATCTTGAATTTAATTTTCGAGAAAAAAAAAGAAAAAAAAAAAATCTTTGCACACACCTAATTACAGTATGAAAGAAACATTGAAATAATAACATTTACACACACACACATACACCCATACACATGTAATAAAACGTAACTCATAGATCGCAAAAATGACTTCGATTGAATTGAAAACTGAGAAAAATTGAATTAATGAAAATCTAATATTTTTTTTTTTACTTTCTCTTCCCAAATCGTACAGAAGAAAAGAGGAAGAGATTTAAAAAAAAAAAAAAACAAATAAAAAATACCGTCATCTGCAGATGCAATTTCATTTGCTCTGAGTGAATAACGTTAAGGAACCTCGTTTTTTTTTCTTTCTTTCTTTCATTCCTATTTTCTGCAGACACGCTTGAAAAATGATTTCAGAGGTTAACGATTTCATTTACGCTGTTTACACGTATATATATAATAACTTGCATACATGTATGTATATATATATATATATATATATATATATATATATATGTACATGCCGAAAATCACTGTTAATATTCACAGATGAAGAACGAATCAGAATTAAAAATGAGGAGGGATCGAAAGATTGGATTCACTATAAGCGTACCCAAGTCTAGGAGAAGTTTTATACGTACATACTCTACTACTGCACCACCATTTCGGATTATATAGAAACAAATCGAACAAAATCGGATCCTGCACACACATATATATATATATATATATATATATGTATGTGTATGTATAGACATCCCGAATAACCAAAGCGGCGAATCGAATTTCAATGGAATTACTATAGTCGAGAGAGATAACGAGTTAGTTGGTATAAATGGATGATTCGATCTCCTATCACTTCCTCTCAATTGCTCGGTAAGGATCATCTGTTCAATTGAATAAATTCGGTGTGTATATAATATATTCGTTGTGTATTTTTTTTAATTTTTATTACTTTTTTTTTTTTTTTTTACAAGCTCGCCGGGTAAAACAACAGATTTTTTTGTTTTTTCAGTTGTGTAAAATTGATTCGAAATGAATAAAATAAAAATAATAAAAAAAAGGATGGGAAACTCATTCGTTACGAATGAAATTTCGATGTAATTTTTGGTCCTTGTTTTAAAAAAAAAAAATTTATTTCTTTTTTTTTCACACTTTCGCGAATGATTTCATCCTTTCGGGTTTTTCAGGTAAAACGAATAAGATAGTCACGAGCTTAAAAAGTATTTCAAGGCAAGGGCCGAAGAAGACACTCGACACGTACCAGTGGGGGGGGGGGGGATTTGAAGCCTCTCTCGAGGCTTTGGGGAGGGGGGATGAAGCTCTCTCGAGGGACTAAAACTCCCGAGAAGAGTTTGTATCGCGAAGTTGAATAATCTTGAGGGGCCGAGGGAGATTACGTATTCTTGGAATATGTAAACGATCGGTAAGCGGTGATGAAGCAAAGAAATGAAAGAAAGTAAAGAATGAAAAAAAGATGAAACTAACAATTTTCGTTCGACCGATCAATGAATGAAACTTCCTAGTTAATTAGCGATATATAACACGAGGTTCAAATTTTATTTGATAAGAAAACCGATCGTCGGAGCTTTCGACGATATATTATAATATTATATTATAATTATACGTATATATTTATATAACATACGGTACCTATATAATATAGTATATGTATAGGTGCGTACATAATCATTATTGACACAATGAATCGTACGTTGAAACCGTGCTGCTATAATATCTAATAATAATCGGCTCTTCTGTTTCTGTACATAGGATAGCCTCACAGTGATCTGTTTCGAATTCGAGGAAAACCCTTTCGGTTTATCGATATTGTACACCTACGTTTGGAGCATCAAATCGGATTTATCCCGATTAATTAACTATATCATATGGGGATTAATGAAGAGATATTGTTAGTTGTTACAGTTGTGTCATGATCGCCATGAATGTGGGGTTAAAATTCCAAAAGATCAAAGAGTCGACTGGTTGAAAGAGGGAAATTATTGAAATACGAATTTTTAAATAACGAATAATCGGTGTAACGAAATTCGGATTTTCTAACAAATCGCCGAGTAGAATAACTTTTTCAATTAACCAAAAAAGTAATTCAAGTACAGTATACTTGTGTCATAAAATAAGAAAGAAATATGAAATTATCGTGTGAGACAAAGAGTATGTGAAAACAAATTGTATAAAATTAATAAACGCTCCGATCTGTCGAAAGGTACCTTCTGTTTTTATTGTTCTTCTATTCTTCTTTACAAAAATAAATCACGCTCAACGAGTTATCTTCAAAGTTTGCGGTTAAAAAAAATCCTATAACCTGCCAGAACGTTGCGGAAAGATCGATGATATTTTTATCTTTCGTTTTGAAATTCATTGAGTCAGTAATAACGTTCACACACACACACGTAACATTACCTGAAATTGTATTGAAACAATTTCAATCACGGTACGAGTGAAGGGAAAGAATTTTCAAATAAACCATAAAACAAAATGAAATAAAAAATAAAACAACGAACGCTCGGAGGCTTAAAATTTTCACCTCTCCCAAAATTCGTCCGTCCGCAATGTGGTCGGTGAGTGGAAATTATTTTCGCATTTACGTCGTACTACGCGTAAGGTTAACCCGTAACAATTAGGCGATCATTTCGACCACAATCGGTAGATACCCACAACAAGCGGCAGGATCAGCAGCGTTCCCGAGTTCATTGTCTCTCCGAGCACATTATCTGCTCACGGTTCGTGTCTGCCAGACTCTGTCTATCCGTTCACTCGAAATCGATCGCACGCGGCCGTAGCCACAGAGCCATGGCCAATTCTCTCTCCCTCCCTCCCTCCCTTCCTCCCTCTCGCTTTCTTTCTCTTCCCTTTGCACCGACGCAATGAGAAAGAGAGAGAACGAGAGGGCAGGGGGAGGAGGGGCGAGACGCCCTCGGTGAACAACCGCCGTAGGGTTGATGCCATTACCGTGTGTTTGGTACCCATTGGCCATGACGAGCCGAGGGTTAGACTTCGTTCGTTCGTTCGTTATATCGTGTTGCGATGATTAAAACCGACCCTAGCGTACGAAATAAAAGTCGAGAGAGGAAGAGAGAGAAAGAGAGAGAGAGAGAGAGAGGCCAAAACATTTTACGAAGTACACACACATTCGTTTATTCAAGGTGGGGACTCAATATCACGTTGGTTCAACATTCTCATGACTTTTTCCTATTTTTCTGCTGACCAAAATCACAATTTTTCACCGAATTTTCACATCGAACTTATACCTAGGATATTTTCCATATCATCGTATTTGACGACACTTTTACCGTTAATTTTCAAAGAAACGAGTTTGGAGTATGAACGACAAGCTCGTTAGCAAACGAAATAATAAAAAACCAAAAAAAAAGTTGCTATTATCATCGTTTCAAATTATTATTATTATTAGGGATGACAGTTGCAAGAAATTTAAATTATCGCGTATAATTGTCGAAAAACATACTAACCGAAAAATGTACCAAAAGACAACTTTGCGTTACGTACTTGTTAAAATTTCCTAAACTAATAAAAAAAATTCCCTGACATTTTCCATGCAGACACCAATTAAACGAAACGAAACGAAATATTTGACAAAATTTCAGTTTTACTTCAGGTTTTACCGGACAAGTTCATGTCATCCCTGAATTTAAACACTCGCGAGAGGGAACATTTTTCTCACATGTTCGAATTGTTAGGGAAAAGAAATTTTGCATTTCGTATTCATCGAAGGGGGAAAAAAAAAAAAATAAACGAATGAAAACAAAAATTAGTTATTGTGTTAATTTCATTGTAAGTTATTCAGTGTAACTACGCCGTTTATTCAAATTGACGAAAAATTTCTCTTGCCCACCGAATTTTGTAAATTTAACAATATTTTCTTTTGCAGAATCCTTTCACGTATTAATATACTCAATGATAATAATTGAACGACTTCATGATTGCATAAGATTAAATTCCGTATCTTGAAGAAGTTTCTGCATCTTTTTGGATCAAGCTCATTACTAACAAATAAAACAATGAATAAATGTATATATAATTGAATTAATAAACGAATGAACGAATAAGTAAATATTTGATTTATGAATGAATGAATGATTGAATAAATAAATAAATAAATAGATGTACGAATAAATGCTTGAATAAGTAAATAATTGATTGAATAGATAAATAATTGAACGAAAGATTGAATGAATAAACAAACAAATAAATAAATAAATGGATAAACGAATAAATAAATAAATAAATAAATAAATAAATAAAGGACAATTCGGTGTCGGCTGAAATCCGGGCAACGTGCGTTGTTTTGACGTATATCCGGACGGTCAGCGGAAGAAGAGATCCATCTCCCGCGAACCGTATCGCCGTACGTGCACAGGGTGGATTGATGTGATGTAATCGGCGGTGAGGGGTTCGCGATATTGGTCGGTGCCTACAGACAGGCCATGTAGAATATCGCGTATGCCTGCCTATCCTCCAGCGGGTATAAATAAATAGAAGCCGAACCGACGGACAAGTTGTGTGATTAATGAAGCTTCGCCCTCCCCCTCTCTCACCTCCCCTCACCACCCGTGAAACCCTTGTGTGGTGGGTTGAGAATGGTCGTCGGAAATCCTCGAGATGATCGGAACACCTAATAATTCATTTATACACTCAACCTGGGCTGCTCCCTGCCTATGATAATAATTTAATTCATGCGTACGTATCTAACAGTTTCCCGAATTGATTTATCAGGCTCGAGTTGGTAACGTTTACGTAATGAAAAATCGCGAATAAATTCTTTTGCTATTGTTTACATCGATCATACTTAATATTAATTTATGTAACAAAGAAGACCCGCACTTGTAATTTTAAGTCTCTGGCTAATGTTTCAGAAGTGTATCCGACGACTTTTTCATTATTAATTCAATCTCATAGAATATTTATAATTTAATATGAAAGTTTAATTTAGGAGAAACAAGATTCTCGGTTCGTATATCGTTGTGTTATTGATCGCGATCTTTGGGTTGAATATATAAATATCAGGAAAGAAATAATAATTCAAGTGCTACGCGTTTGTTTGCACATTAAAAAAAATGTGAAAAATGTGTGAAAATGTGAAGAAAAAAAAAAAAATATATATATATATATATGTGTATACATATGTAATTATTGATTACATCTTGTTGCCATATATTAAATTTCTTTCAGATTGCTTTTTATTCTCTTTATTCTTGATTTTATTTCGCGCAGAGTCCAATTTTATTCAATACGTTCAATTTTTCGTTCAATTATCTACATTCAGATTTGATCAATTTCTTTTGTACGGTCCTTCTTTTTCATTTTTTTTTTATACGATATTATTTATTGTATGTATTGAAGAAAATTGGCGTCACGGGAAAAATGAGAATAAGATAAGACAGTCCAGTAGAAATTAATAAGATCCAAATATAGGTGGTACATGCATAACTGAATTGCAAAGTATACATATATAAATATACATACAGATTCTGTAATATATAAAGTATACTGATAAATTATTGCACGAAAAAGCAATTTCCCGAAGAAAAGGCTTCGAGCGTATCCGTACGTTTGTTTGATTTTAGATTTTATTGTTGTTATTGTTTTATTGCTCTACAATACGAGACGAGGAGCAGGAGGAGGACTGTCGGTACGCAACAATCTCATTAGTTGTCCAATTTTGATGCCGGTAGAGCGAATCCTTCCTCCTCCTCCTCCTCTCCCTCTCTTCCTCGTCCTTCTCTTCCCCGGACGACCCAAAACGATTGTCACGTCCTCGTTCTACACGATCCTAAATTCGCTCTTCTGCTTACAGCCTATAATAATAACCAACCCGATGTTATTTTAACGATATGTATATATATATATATATATATTTTTTTATTAAGCGTTAAACTTTCATTTCTCTGCGGTAATTCATTATTTTATCATACAGTTTTAGTGTCAATTTTAATTACCGTTACCGTACTATAACAAATGAAATTTTTCTCAGTGAATCTATACATTATATGTGTAGCTTTATATTATTACCTACATATAACAGGGGTGAGTTTGAGAAGAACGGGGAAAATTAGGTATTCAGCCGCGTATAACGGGGAAAGAATTATTCAACATTAGAATCTGCGGTTTTAATATAAAGAACCGGTAGGTGTGTATGTATATAGATATAGACATAAAGGAAAGAGGAAAAAGGCAGCGTTGTTAGTATACATATATATTATATATATGTATATATATACAACGATATCCGAACATCTTTATACATTCATCTTAAACTTTATTTTCATTTTTTCTCAACCTCTTTTCTCTTTCTCGCTTCTCTCCTTTTTCTCTTTTTCTCCTTGTACAAAAATTTCACCACCCTTTGCCTTCCCTCCTGTGAAATTTAGTCATCCCCCCCCCCCCTCGCCCTTTCTCTCTCTCTCTCTCTCTCTCTCTCTCTTTTTCTCTTCCTCTTTCTAGTTCTTTATCTGGATAAAGTTTTCGTATAGGTACCTTCCTCATTTCCACAGACTAAAAATAAAACCGTCTGTATACAAGTCGAACGACCATTACAAGGGTCAACGATCCTGCATAAAGAAAAATTTGAAAAAAAAAAAGAAGAAAAAACGACGGTATACAATCAGGGGTAAAAAGTCGATAAGATGAACTTTTAAAATTTAATACCGTCCGGCTCGCTTTGTGCATTAAAAATTCATCGACAACTATTTTTGAAAAGTTTCATCTCGCACGACGACGACGGGGCGAAATGAATTTTAAAAATTGCACACCGGGCAGAGAGAAAAGAAAGAAAAAGAAATGCGTTAATTTCCAGTGACGATTTTTATGGGCAACTATAAATTTGATTCTATTTTTTTTTTTTCTCTACATTTTTACGTACATATATATGTGTATATATATTATAAATAATATATATATACACCTGATATATTATCATATATGTACATAATCGGCTTGACTTCAGACGGATATGAAAACTTTTCTCGTAGATATACCTGACACGAATATCTCACAAGCCGTACACGTATATTATACCATATAGAAAGGTTTTTACACAAGTAAATATGTAATGTACAAGCACACGTAGGTATGTACACAGGTATAACACATATCCTATATACCTGAATTTCTATGGCAGGCATCTGCAGCTGAGACGTTAAAAAAGTTTTGGGCAAACGAGACCCGAGTTAGGAAAACTTTCAAACTTTTTCAACCCAAATTATTCCCCGTACGTATCAACATGCAGGTGTATTTTTTTTTTTCCTTCTCTTACCATCGCATATACATATATACGTATGTGTATGTGATTTTTTTTTTATTCCATGTCAACTCGACCAATGAATGACCAATGATTTTCCCTCACCATTTTTGATCTGCTTCAGGTTTTTTTTCTACAACCGTTAATTTCTCACCGTTATTCAAACCTATCTAAAAATTGTCATTCCCTTTAGATTTCAAAAAATTAACGGCTGTAAGAAAAGATCTGAAAAAATTAAGAGGTACGCATTTTAGTGACCGGAGAAATGTACAAAAAAGAATCCTGAAGCAAATCAAATATGTTGAGGTGAAAATTTATTGCTCGAATTGACATGGAATGCCCTACATAAACAAATACGAGCACGTAATAACGTTTCAAGCAGTTGATGCTGAAAAAAAAAAAGTCCAAAAATACACATTTTATAAATATCATTTAATAAAAAGTCAAAGAGACCAAAATTTTGCCTCTCAGCAGAAACAACCCTGTGTATTAAAATATTTCTTTATCTTAAAAGTTTTTCAACATAAATCAATCGTCTAACTGCAGCGTTCGTAAACGTGTTTGCAACGTCGTCCGAAAGTGCTTTCTTCCTTTGAAGATTCGTTACTGCGCACAGTTTCACAAATTCTTAGTTATACATTATAACGTCACGAAACGTTCGGAAAATTCTCAAAACCAGCAGCAAAAACATGGCGAGACACATGAATGAAAAAGTTATCTTTCTATTCTTCTTTTTTTTTTGTTTTGCGACTAATTTTTTCTCTTCATTTCCCTCTATATTCTCTATAATGCGTTTAGTTTTTTTCCCCCTTTAGATTTTTTTCGATTCCGTTTTATATATATGACGGTAATTTCGCGGTGAACGAGCGGGAAGAAAGGACAAGAATGAGGGGGTAACAAAAAGATAAAAAAAAAAAAGAACAAATGGAAAAAGAAATTGATATAAGCTTCGTCTGAGTTGACCTTTATATAAATACTTGCTCTATACATATTCGTAGAAAGAGAAGAAGAAGAAGAAAAAGAAGGAGGAGGAAGAGGAAGAAAAGTTAGATTATACCGAGGATAAAAATGAATACCTATATAAACGTATATATCCATATATATATATATATATATATATATATATATATGTATACATATACATGCATGTAGGCGATTCGGGGATTACGAGGATATTTTTTTCTTTTCTTCTTTTTCTTCTTTTTTTTTAATTTTTTTTTTTTTCTTACTCTACTCTCTGCCTGTCTCTTTTTCACTTCGCAAAAGCGCATGAGAAAAGTTTCCCTGATCAGATTCGAAGAATAAGCCTTATTACCAACAGCAGCCAACCAACCAGCAAGCCAAAATAGCAAGGCTTGCCTACTTTTTCTTGATTCTTTCTACGTGAACGACGACGACGACGATAATAATATTATTAATAACAATAATAATAATAACGAGAATAATAATAATAATAACTAGTCTTGAACCTTCGTTCCCGATATTTCACCAACTTTGACACTTTTCCGTTACAGGAGCTCGAAGTTTGCGACGCGCGAATGTAAGAAAAAAAAAGAACAAAAAACCTTGGTGGGGGGGGATCTCTATTTCATTCGAATAACTTTGTAACTATATTATAAACATTATATATTTATCTTTTGTTTTTATATCCATCCAATTTATTATTTTCAAGTATCTGCCTCTTTTCTGTTCGTATCTACATTTGCCGATATTTTTATGGTAAAATATACTCAATCTATTTGTCTATATATTTTTGTAGACAATGGAACGCACTTCAAAAAAAAAAAAACTTGATCTTTTGCCAAAATTTACTCGTTTAAAAGTTATCCGAGTTCAAAGGTTATTTAAGGACCTTGAATAACTTTTGAAAGAGTAGATTTGTCATAAAATGATAACAGACATATTTTTTTTTTTTATAGCGTTAATTACCTACAAAAATATGTCCTTCAGTCTTCTGCATTTTTAGCTAGTTATAAAAATGGAAAGTGGCGAAAACTTTTTTTGTTTTTCAAAACACCCTGATATATATATATATATATTATATACCTATACATATATGAAGGTGTGTAATAATTGACGGGACGACAATCAGTATCCGCAAAAGCAAGTCAATGAAGGTGAATCGCAAAATATATTCCGCTTGTTCGCCACTAAAGAAGAAGAAGAAGAAGAATAAAAATAAAAAGCCCCCTTTTAGAACTAGAAGATCATTTATCACCGAAGAAATTCGTCCCGCGGTCTCGGCAACTCGATCGGTACGAACGCGTTCCTTCTTATCTCGGGGTCCCGGATTATGTAAGCTCTTCTCTCTCATCCCAGGAGCATAATCCAGCTTCTGTGACAATAAGAAAAGTTGCCGCCGCGAGGATCATTTCCTCCCCGTGTAATTTTGATTTTTTTTCTTCCCCCTGATCCGATCACGGTCTGAACGTAGGTATCCACAGGCTGGTCAAAATTTTGTATACGAAAAAAAATTACATCTTTCCAGATCTTTCAGAATTCGTAATTCCGACAATATTCAAACCGTCTTTTTTTTTTTTTCTTTTAACGATGCCTGATTTACTGAATTTTTCTAGTTACTGTAACAAATGAAATTTTTCTCAGCGTACTTTTCCGAGATTAAACTAAACTAAATTCGTTGCTTCCGAAACAAAGATATAGGATTAAGGACTGTGGCCTGCTGCATGTTAGGAAGGACGATTATATCTACGAGAGGGATTAAAGGAATAGAGAGAGGAACAAGAAGCAAGCAGGGCGTCGAGAATTACCGTCGAGCAAGTTTGTGAGGGACGATACCCAGAGACAGTCGGAAATTACATCGTCTATACGTATAATCTGCCATCGCAATGCGGTAGATTCGAATATTTTCTACGTCCATTACGTGAAAGAAATGACTCGACATTTTAGTGTCGAAATAGTTTTTTTTTTCGATTGAATTAATTTAAATGAAATCGTGTAATTCAAATCAATTTTTCTTTCACTTTAGATTAACTTAATACATTTCAATTTTTTTTCCTGACAATTCTCGATAATTCACTCTAATAAAGCGAGTTGAAAAAAAAAAAACTTCAAATCAATCTTTTACATTTCTTTTTAATTCAAATTGAATTTTTTTGTTTTATAATTCAGTTAATTTTCCAAACGTTTCTCTCATTATTTCAGTTACTTTTTGATAATTCAGTTAATTCTCATCAATTGAGATGAATTATAGTTAATTCACAAACTTATTGACACATTAATGCATCCAGTTATTTTTATGATACAGCAAGTTACGATTCAATCACGGCATATTGATTTATCAACTTACTCGATATCGATGCAACAGGAATCATCGTTCATCGATGTAAAGTATATTATGCCATTATATGCGTGCACGATATTTCTTTCAACTCACCTGAAACACACCAAGAAATGATCGATTATAACAACTTGCAGGATAAATAATATCAAGCGTTGAAATGAATTGATGTAAACAGCCAAGGATTACACGAGATATTGAAAAAGAAATGACACATTTATTACAAGTATGAAAAAACTGGCAGTAAGTATTAAAAATATAAAAAATGCAAAATATGAAAAATTGATTCTGTACATTAAAAAATTTACATGATTTACAAAGCAGCAAACCATGTTTCGAATAAATTTAAATTCAAAACAATTTCAGATTTCAATTCAAATCAAACTGTTACATACATACATACATACATATACATAAAACATATGAATATAGTATATTAAATTTGAACAGTTTAAATTGAAGCATTGGCGAAAAGAAATGAAAAAAAATGTATGGAGAAAAATTTCACCATGAGAAACGAAATGTACAGCAGTTGGTTGTTATACAGTATATAATTGTAATATCCCCCCCTCCGATCAGGATAATTGTGTCTCTTTGAAATTCTGCCGCCGCAACAGGCGTTACATATATATATATATATATATATATATAAATACACATGTGTTTCCCACAAGGCACGCAAGCATTCTTTTATCTATATATTATGCGCTGACCGGATGTCGAAGAGACTCCGCCTCGTAGCATTTGCATCGTGCATATTTTATACACGTATTTTATACCCCAGTACATTAATGATAAAAAAACAAAAAAGTATTCTTGCATTTTCGTAACTTTTCAAATTCGGAACCTCAAAATCGCTTTTATCTTGCAAGTGGGGCAATCACATCGCCAGCAATATCCTGATTGTGACAAAGTTTTATGAAAAATGAAAAAAAATATTAATGTTTCAAAGTGCAATAAAAAATAAGCAAATGAGTTAAAACTCTGCTCCTTTGACGAGTCTAGTTTAACAAACAACATCTTTCACACACCTCGTTTCATTTTAGTTCAAGTTTTTTAACTTAGTACGGATATTTCCAATCACAGAGTCCTAAAACTGCAAATTTCTGCTCAACTTCGACTTTCGCGGCCGGTAAATATGCGAATTTTTGAGTTTAGAAAATCTCCTCGGTGGTCTTTTTCTTCAGAGTATTTAATGCCCTGCAAGAAAATGCCTTGAAATTTTTTTTCTGTATCTCAAACGGTTCAAAATTTATATCATTTTTGATGAAAATATAATTGTTCGCTTGTTATTTAAACGGGAAATTTCAAATGGCCAGCGACACCATTAAAAATTGATCTAAAAATTTTTTCCAAACGGGAGAATTTTTTTTTTTCTCAGTAAACAGGTTTCCTCTCAAGACCATTGATTCGATAGGTTAGTTTTCATCGGCTCGCCCTAGTTTGTACGTATGTATAACCACCGCGCTGTAAACGCGGGCATTGCAGCATGCATACAATTCCATAGAAATCACCCGACGTGTGTAAAGTAGCACTCGAGCAGAGGGGTTATAAACCCATCTTTATCTCCCACCTACTACGTGTCATATCGGGCTTGTATCTATAATATCGTACGATCCCAGCAGCGGTTCCATGTATCATCGTGTTTACACCTTTACAGGTTATGCACAACGTAAAACATACCTGTTATCACGCATTATTACAGAGCTGCATGAACATTGAACAATATTGTGCGTGGGTACATATTTTTTATTAACCAGAAACAGACATTTTTCTTTTCCTCTACTTTTCCACATACACATGCACAAGCGTACGTTTAGGGTGTGCCAAAACAGAAAGAAAATCTCATTTGTTGTTCTCTTTTTTTTTTCCTGACGAAACAATTTTTATAGGTGAATATCTCTTAATCGGTAAGAGTTGGGAAAATTCAATCCAAGTACTTTTTTTTCGTAGATCATGAAATTCCCGATTAGAATCTGTATTTAGTTCGTTTTTAAATAAAACCGTTTGCCAGAAAAATAAATTCAAAAAATGGAAAATATAATATCGACACCTCTAACTATCAATATCAATAGCTTACATTTGGCTGAGATATTTTATTTCAGATGCTTTACGAAAATTTCGATGCGCGTTTGAAGAGAAACAATTTCTTTTTTTTCTCTTTTTTTTTTGGCGCGCCCCATCATCGATATATATATACATTATATATTGTCTGGGCAAGGAATATAAAGACAACATTCAAAGTAATCGTTTTCGGAAAAAAATTCGCGATTTCATTTGTCGATAATTATTTAATATACATTTTAATTTTCAAGTTACGCAACGCGCGCTCTCCCGTACCTTTTATTTACTTGTATCTTTTAACTATCTCGTTACACAAACTACGCTCCGCATGAAATATTTACAATACCATTCAGAAATTAAGATTCCTGGGTATATTCTTCGTATATTTTTGCACAGCTGGCGATGCGTTGCAATTGCGTATACATGAATTGCAAGAAAAAAAAAGGAAATAAAAGAAATTCGCCGAATACATTATCATCCCGCAACAATATGTATATATATATATATATATATATATATATTAGCGGAAGGTCGGTCATATAAAATATAATCAGAAAAATCTAAATTGGTCGGGCTCACGAGCTCGGTGAGGTGGCACGGAATATCTAATATATATATATATGTACACATAAATGTACGCAAAGAAGAGATTAGGAATAAAAACCGCGTTGCTCAATAATTCGGGTAACACATTGTACAAAGGAATTGAGGTTGGTTAAATATCGCCGTTTATTTTACACCTGCAGTATTCACATAATATACGTATATATACATATATGTGTAGAAGTATAGTTATAATTCAGCGTGTATAATATTAGTAGATAGGCAGGCGGCGACGTATAAGAAAGAACAATGGAACGAGATCTTATCGGAAATATAAGTAACGTCTCTACCGATACAATGCTCATAAATGCATATATATATATATATTTTTTAGTTTTTTTTATGCACGTATACACTGCGATAGAAATTTCATTTAAACATTTTGTCATACGTAGCTACTGTGGAAAATTATGCTTATATATAGTAACTATAAGTATTTAAAGTACGATTACGGCGAACACTTGGAATATTACCTAAATATTTTTTCTTTACAGCGAAAAAGGAAACTCGTTTGCATTCTTCTTTTTTTTTTTTATACCTAAAGACAACCAAAAGGAAACTCGAAAATAGTTGGTAAAAGAAATCGAGCTCGTTTTGATATGAAAACGAAGATAATGAAAGAAGGAGAAAAAAACATATTAACGAAAGAAAAAAAAAAAAAAAAACAAAAAAAAGAAAGAAAGTCTAGTTCGCGATAATTTTTTTTTTGTTTTCATTTTATTGCGTCAGTAAATATGTATGCGGAAAATGTTGGGCGAGTGCAGGTTCCGATCTGTTGCAAAGAAAAAAAAAGAAAAAAGATAATTACTAGCACGACCATCTTTCCGTCTAACGGAAAAAAGGAGAAAGAAACGAGTACAAAGACAAGGAGAAAACAAAAGGAATACGGAGTGAGAGGGGAAAATGAGATGGAGAGATGCGGAAGAAGATGCTGAAGTGCGGGAAAAGGAAGGACCCTTCATTTATCTTCGCGAATATTAAAAAGCCCTCAACGCGATACGCTTCAAGATGCAATTTCGTATCCCCTTCCCCCACCCCCCACCTTTTTTTTTGTCCGTTCTCATGCTGATCCTAATAATAAAATTAAAGGGAGAAGAAAAAATAGATGAATATAAAAAAAAAAAAACATCTGCATCCCCGATATACGATAACTAATTTTACAAAACTACGGAAAAAACGATGATTTAACTAAAAACGATGTTTCTTTTTTTAAAGAAAATTTGATTATCTACGAAATGAAACCAACAACAGCTTCCCAACTTGTGGACTGAGAAAAAATTCATCTGTTACAGTAACTAAGAAAAATTGAGTAAAACAGGTATCGTTGAAAAAACTGTTTGAATATTGTTGGAATTACGAAAAACGAGCTACGCCTAATCATTTTGCGCTATCGTCGTTCCTTTTTTTGATAATCGCAACGCGAAATCAGTTTCTGAGGTTTACTCTACCTTTTTAGTTAAACAAGGCTGTAACGTCAATTTATCGTTGCACGAGCATTAAATTATCGCAACAGTAGCAAGAAAATATAGCAACAGCGATCGTAATGAGAAAGAATAGCAACGGATACCAGACTTTCCGGTAAAAGCTAGAAAACTAATTTTCATTTTCTACCCAGAATTATATTTTTCGATTGTGGTAAAAAACGACATTTCACGATAAAAAGGTGACCATTGATCGCTAAAGGGAAAGAATATTATAAAGAAGGGGGGCGGAGGGGGAGGATTGGATAGGATGGGATTTGACTTCCGATGAATTTTCCCCTCCAGGGAAATTCCTCTCATGCTTACGTAAGACTGCTTCGCAGGCCGTTCGTGCTGGCTGGATTGGGGGGGGGGGGGGGGGGAGGCCAATTACGATGAAAACTTGCTCAATTTAAAACATTCGTACAACATCATGCAGCTTCTCTCTTCATCCAGAATATTCCGAGCCACATATTACGTTGTATTATACTATATACATGCATATAAATTATATTAAATTGTATTATATAATAATCATGAAAATTATAAACTCAATTTTTCATCTCCCTGATTCCTCTTCAGTATTTCTTATTTCACCCCCCCTGCCCCATTTTATTATACATTATATTAACGATGCGGAATTTATTCTTCTTTTTTTTTTTTTTTCCTTTCTTTCATCTTCTTACCTTTGCTCCACATTTGCTGTTGTCGTTATTATTATTAATATATAACGCACGGGGCTTGTTGAATGTCCGCATAAAGGTTGAAGAAGAATGAAAGAAAGAAATTGGGCAAAGCGTATTATACTGTAAATGGAGTATAGGTATAGATATGGGTATATATGTGGATGTATGCATGTATAAACGTATCAGAGGCGAATAGGCGGAGAGCGAGCGAAAGCTGATCCGATCTAATTGGGCGGACAAGTAATCGTACTTAATGATGGATCAGCTAATCTCTCTGTAATCTCGGCGGATGCGTAGCGAGATTAAGGTCTGGTTCGACGTTACTTGACGAGGATTCACTCTCGTCGTACCTTCAATCCTATCTTATCCTATCCACACCGCGAAAACTATACGACTCGAAAAATAATATCGCATTTCATCGATTTCATAAGTTGTTTAAAAATTATTTACGGATCTTGAACAACTTTTCAAAGAGCAAACTGAGAGAAATTTTTATTTTTTCAACGATATCTGTTTTACTCAATTTTTCCACTTACTGTAACAAATGAAATTTTTCTCACTTTAGATTTATCATAAAATGATAAGAGACCTTTTTTTTTCTGGAGCGTTCAATTCCCTACAAAAACACGTTCCGCGGTCTTTGACGATACATTAATGCTTTGACGGGTTATAAAATTTCGATGTAAAAACAAAAAGAAAAAAAACATCCCGTGTTATTTAAACGGGAAATAGAAAATCGCGAAGACGCATCTCTAAATATTATTAATATCAACAATATTTCTCACTTCAATTTTGAAAAAACAAATTACTTGACTTATTTCGATACAACCTAGCGTACGTAATATAAATCGTAGAGGGGTTGGGGGTGAATTTGATACCTCTTTATTGGACGGATTCCAAAAACGTTTCTTGCCATCGGAAACCATCCAACCCTGCACCGCGCTTATAATACAGTCTCCTCGTACCAATGATTGCTTATTATATATTTATATGCATATACATATATATATACATACACACACACACGCACACAGGCAGAGATAAAGGGTGTAGACGCTGTTCTAGGTTTACAAACATGTATGTATGTATATGGATAGATACACAGGTATAATACTGTATATGTGCCTACACACGTATCATGTGCAGAGCAAAGGACCGAAGGTTAATTATTCAAAGGACACGCAACGATCGTTTCGCGGATCCATGATATATATATATAAGCGATACATTCTGAGCGAAAATCATCTAATTTTATAGATTATATACAACAGAGTTTATAATCAAAGTTTTCTTATTATATGAATTATTAAGGGTGAATTTATTTCGACGAGCCGCGGTACAAAATATTCTTATTAACAAATGTTGCCGTTTATGAGAAGATAAGGAAATAATGATTATTATACATAGAGATTTGTTCATTAAATATCGTGTAATGTGTTTTAGAATGATGAAATTATCTGAAACAAAACGTATCACCGAAAATTTGCCTGTTTGTAAAATTGTTCAGTGTTTACAGTTCGAAATTCTTTGTAAATAATGTTTACCGGTAATATTTACGTAACGAGCTACAAGGTTATATATAATAAATTTCCGACGACGACGATTAATAAACATGGTAAAACGATGAAATGAATTTAATAAACAAAAATCCGCAAGCTTGATACACGTGTTTTTTTTTCTCATCACGAATATGGATTAAACACATCACGTTTGCCAAATATGATTTTCCCTAGCTGCTAATTAGTATTACACTGCAGCCTTGGAAAAAAAAAAAAAAAAAAAAAATATTGGAAAATTTTCTCTCGAAGCATCAAAGCTGATAATATTAATTGTTTTCACGGTATACGATAAATAACAGATAATTACCTAAATATTCCGTACTAAATTTCACGCGTAGCATCTTTTCCCATTATGAAATTTTTCTTACTTACACTATACAGAAAAATAAAGAATAAACAAAAATAATCGATTATTTCTCGTAAAAATCGGTTTTTGTTTTTTCACTCTCATGAACTACGCAATAAAATATCAATTTATGTGATTAAAGTATCAATTATTATCATCGTCTCGCTTACTAAACATCTACTTCGTATAACAAGTGAAGGATGAATGAATATTTTCACATAAAATTGAAAAATATTTTTAATGAAACTATAAACTATCAAAAAAACTTTTACGCTATTAAGACGACGTACCGAAATTTACGAGATTTTGGTTTCGAAAGCAGGGTTTCAAAAAAAATATAAAATAATCGATGAATTGATTAATTCTTACCGATCAATCGACTCGTGTTCGACGATTTTTTTCGACTCGATTAATCGATGCATCGATTATTTTCAGCTTTGCGGGCGTCGCTGCCGATATTATCGCATGAATCGGCACCCGGATAAGAAAAAGAGTATTAAAATTTTTCGTAGATACTTTATTTTCCTTTCAGGAATGAATTTTTTCCGAACTGGAACTCGGAAAAAAAAAAAAAAAAAAAAATGACAACGACGAAACTCCTCGTATATTCATTCGGTTCAACGTAGTTTTCGCTTGTCAAGTAATTAGCGAGCTTAATGGGATGAATGAAAACAAATTGAACGATTCAAGCGGTAGGACAGGGGTCAGTGTAATAAAGAAAGAAGGGCTTGGGCAACTCTTCTTCGTTTCGTTCAGGCGGTTAGTTCTCCCCACGATACATTATCTTTCTAATGCCGGCCTGGCAGTTAGAGTCAGGAAACGAAAAACGAAAATGGGATAGGATGGCGGACAAAAACAAAAAGAGAAAGGATATAAAAAAAAAAAAAAACGTTTTTCATTGAAATATTTCTATGTATATAATGTATATGTTTTTTTTAACGATACCTGTTTTACACAATTTTTCTAGTTATTGTAACGAATGAAATTTTTGTCACTACAGCCGTTGTCGGACATTTTTCGGATCTTAAGAGGTTCGAAAAAAGTAAGGAATCGCCAAATTTATGTAAAAAAAAAAAAAAAAAAGTGCTTTTCGACGAAAATTAATATTTTTCCTGTATCACCAAAGGTGATGAAAAGTAAAAAGAAATAGATAGATAGAGAGAGAGAGAGAGAGAGAGAGAGAGAGAGAGGGGGGGGGGGGGAAGAGATAGGAAGCTGGAAGCAAAGGATTCCCTTTGGCTTTTCAAAGTCGTTCGAGAAGAATGGAATCGGATGCCGTCGCTGCTGCTGCTGTGCT